>NC_022013.1:82967432-82974434 GCF_000317375.1 Microtus ochrogaster
AAAAAAAAAGAAAAGAAACATGAAACTCTCCTAGTGGTCTATCCACTAGGTCTTTAGGAATAAGGTATATAGTGTCCAAACTTACTTAGCTCTTATTTTGCTTGAAAAGCTTTCCAACACTGAATTGTATTTGTAGATAAGAAGATCATAAGTAAATGATGAATAGTGTCAAGCAAGAAAGGCAGGTGTCACAAAGGGTTTAAATACATGATCAGAGATTATAAGCCACAGGAAATACTAGAACAAGGCCAGTCAAAGCCTTTCTTAATTGAGGCATAGGAGGCTCAGAAGCAAAGCATTGAAGGAAGTGATGTGGGTTGGAGGCATTCTTCCTAAGGACAGACACTTCCCAAACTCCTTGCAAACCATATTTCTTGGTCTCTTTGCTGGCAGTTAATAATTTCATGCTTCTTGACACAATCTATGTGTTTTGTTTTTGCTTCTATTTTCCATGCTATGCAGACTACCCCTTAATCTTCATTTTATAGTTTTTTAGTTTTTAAACTAAGTTTCAAAGTGTACATATTTATAGAGCACAACATGATAGTTCAGTACATATATGTGTCATATCAGACATGCCATTACCATAATGATCAGACCAGTCATCACCAGTCCCCTCTCCTAACACACTTCTCAGCCTTGGGAACCTTCAAACTCCTCTGCAGATCTTTAGAAAATGTCGTTTTGTGACTCACACTCCCTCCATTCCCCTCCTCTGTGCTGCTCTTTACCAGGACTGGATGTTAACTTCCACCAGTGTTTACAATGCTTTGCCGACTAGCAATGGTGGCAGTGTCCACACACTTGTTTACATGTCACACCTTTTGTTAACTGGCAGATGGCCCTTGAGGTTTTGTTTTTTGAAAGCACACAAGACGTGCCAGCAATCCGAAAGTGTTATTCTGTATCTCAGGCCTACCAGAAGTCATGCATGGCATCTGAACAAAATAATCTCTTTCCTAAGAATCACACGGAACTTGCGCTATTTTATAAAACAGCACAAGAATTGAGATGAAAACTCTTCAATGTTTCCTCAAAGCCAGGAAAAGAGACTAGAATAAATCTGCTAGCGAGATAAACTCTGACACAATGCACTAACCACCCAGAAGACAGTCAATCATCCTTCCGACTAGCAGAAGTCTCGGGACCTCTGGGACTCCGTGGATGCTGAATACTGATGCAGGTTTTCTGCTGAGATACTGAGAACCCTGGATGTTCCCGTGTGAATAGGGGTTCTGATGATAAACACAACTCTGGGTCGTGGTGTTCCAGTAAGAAACAGGAAAGTTTCTTTTATACAATTTATGACATTAAAATAGTGATTTCAAATATAAAGAAAGTATCAAAACATTCATGGGGGAAAATGTTTTAACTATTTGGGCATTCAATCTTTGTATCAGACAAAGATATAAATCTCAGATCTAATCAGTGCAGACCTGTAATCCCAGAGTTTGAGGCAGGAGGATCTTGATTTCAAAGCCAGGCTGAACTACATAGTGAGTCTTTGTTTAAGAAAACTGAAGGCTGACAACACAGAGAGACGGGAGAGCACTTGCCTAGCCTGTGCACGGCCCTGCATCAACACCCGCAAGCCCCCACCCACACATACACAACATACAAGTTTCACTAGAAACATAAAACAAAGCTATAACTTGTCTTGCATGGATTGCCAAAACTAAAATCTGAGAATATCTTCAGTAAGAACATAATCATTGACTACATTGTCAATTTTAATGCTATTGTAAATTTCAAAAATAATTTAAAAATCGGCAGTTTTTAAAGGTACCAAACATGCAAGACTCAGCCAGACATTTTCTCTTCCATAAAGTCAGTGTCCAACATAAGGACAGAAACCACGAGAAAGCTTGCCAGCGTGTGTGGCTTCCTTCAAGCCGGCCCAAGCCTGCAGCATACCTGTCCTGTCATATGATCCAAGCCGGGCTTTCTCCGCTTTTGTCTTAGTACAAGTTTGTTCCTTTTTGACTTTTGATTTCCTTTTCTTGGGGACAATTAATTCTGAAGCCACTGCATGTTGTTGATCAAACCTTTCTTCAAGGTAATCTGCGAGGAAAACCATTATGAACCGAGTATCTACTGTGAACTCTAATAATACCATAGTAACTTCACAGACCGCACAGTATATCCAGCTATTATATGAGTAGCACATGCTGAGCCAAGGGACCTGGGTTCACAGGAATGCGGGTCACTATTCTGCGTTTTCCTTTGTAAATTGTATGCCTGCCTTTTCTTCTGGACCTTTGAAACAAGGAGGTAAAGCATGGGAGGGTTATAAATAGCCACTGGCCTCGCCTAGAGGGGGCCCTTAATTAACCAGGCTGCCATTAGGCCTCTTGGGAAAGAGGTTAATGACAGTGGTGACTTTTCTAATGACCTCATCCTTTCCGTCTTCCACACTCCACCTATTGTCACAGTGAGAAGCACAGACACTTCTAAGTTGGCTAGCATCACTAAAGCCTTGGCTAAGGTGAATGTTGGTTGCTCTGTTTGATCATTTTATTAATATAGCACATCTTTGGAGTAGGAATGGATGCTCACAGGAGGTAAATCTTTTAATTAACTTTCACTTGGGACTGAGCACAGAATATATTTAAATATGAATGCAGAAGAATAAAAAGGGCATTGCTCATATTTCTATGATTTCCTTAACTGGTGGGTTACATGTAGAAGACGGGAAAATTACTGACAATAGGGCTCTTCCGAAGCAATTTCCTTTGTTCTCTCACATTTAACAAAAACATATGCAGCAAAAGCTCTGAGCTCCAATATAGTCCGGGACAAATACCATAACCACAAGCAAAACAGAAGAGTGCAGATGAGATCAGTCCGTGTCCTCCTGTGCCATGCAGCCCTTGGGCCCACTTCGGGGGACCTGTCTGCTCGGAGGAGACTCAGAAGTTCACCCTTTCCAAGTAATCAAATGTTGAGAGGTGGTGAGGTTTTGAATTTTGGAGGAGGATGAGGAGCTAAGGAGGAGGAACCACGAGACAGCAGACACTTCGCTTGACTGATGGACAAGGGAAGGCTGGTGTTCCGAGATGGTTAGAGGAGACAGAGTTGTACGCTGCTGCAGCTACTCCCTAAGGACGCTCTCTCACACGGCAGCTGCTTATAGTCTCATGCTCCATATCGCCCAGATTGGAAAGTGGGTTTGTTTTCCTTATCACTCCCCACTCACCATTTCCAAAACAATTTGTACCCTTTAAGAATAAAAATAAAATCCTACTCCTTTGAAGTTCCTGGATTTTGCTACATCATACACTCCAACGTTTCACTCACTCCAATTGCTTGGTCACTCAGCTAATTTGTAGCTTTGGCTCCACAGAAGGCTGCCTTCTCCATTTCAGTGTTCCTAAGCCGAGACCTGTTTGATGCTATGTCCTTCTGTTACATCCCAGATCTCCCCAAATTTCTACAACTCAACCACTAACATTTTGGTGTGGGAGGTCCTTTTGTCTATGTGTTGCTTTTATTGGTTAATGAATAAAGAAAACTGACTTGGCCTATAGCATGGGAGGAGGAAGGCAGAGTGAGGAAGGCAGAGCCATGGAGCCGCTGGAGACAGATGATGGGAATTTTACCCGGTAAGCCACAGACTCATGGCAATACACAGATTAATAGAAATGGCTTAAATTAAGATGTAAGAGTTAGCCATAAGAAGCTAGAACTAATGAGCCAAGCAGTGATTTAAATAATAAAGTTTCTGTGTGATTATTTCGGGGCTAAGTGGCCAGGAACAAACTAGTGGCCTCCATACAACAGCATTTAAGCAACTATAGGTCACATCTACAACACAAAAGGAATGGTGTTTGTGTGTTTATTTTACAGATTACCTACAAGAACTACAATTCAACAGTATGTAGTTGCTCCATGTGTGACTATTGTGCATTATACTGTGTGTCATCATCTGCTCTCTGTTCTTTCAGCTTGCTCTGTACCGTCCCCAACACGGCTACCTGTCCCCTCACCAGTATGTCCACTCCTTTGTCCACACCCTTACAGTCCGTCACCCCTCAGTTTTCCACCTTTCTCTTCAGCCACGTCAGCTAATGTCCCTACACGTACCCTTGCCAATGTCATAAACTGTCTCGTCGCATCTCCACATCTCAGTGCTGTTAGGTAAAGCTTCTTGGCAAAGCGGGTTTGGCAACGGCAGAGACTCATTGTAATGAACCATATACATACACGGGCCCTGAACACAAGCCACGGATTCTATTGCTGCTTCGTCAACTTGTTCTTCCTCTTGCCAGCTAATTTTTCTCCATGCTCCTCAAACTTGGAAACAGACTCCATCTTCCAGCCTCCATTTTTCCATTCTACCTTTGCTTCTTGGCTAACGAGAGTGCTGGGTTTTGGATAGAAATCTCTTCATTTCACTGCTAGCACACAAACAAAGCACTGGCACCTGCCCATGGTTCCCTCCAATTTAGTAAATGAGACACCTGGCTTTCCTGCCACTCAAGAGAGTCCTTTCCATCTTTTATTGACACTTCTTCCTTAACATCTGCACTCCTGCTATCTTCTTCTGCATGGACCTCCACACTGCATCCATTCTCGGACCACACCCCAGTCATCACTAACGCCGTCTCTTCAAAGACAAACTTCTCGAGACCTGCAAATGGCCACTGCCTTATTTCTTCACCTATCACCCAGTCTTCGTCTCCTGCACTCTTGGAAATCCCACCAAAATGGCACTCAAGTGACCACACTTTTGAGGTCATTTCGCTCAATGGATATTTTCCTGTCCTGGTTTTACTAGTGTGTGAATGATGATTCATGCTTTATTCATTTTTTTTCCTAGAAAATGACCCGAGAGAGGCTCACATTTTGTACCACTGGCTGCACTAGGACTCGCCAAATAGATCTGGTTGGCCTTAAACTTGTGGCAGTCATACTGCCTCTGCCTCCCGAGTGCCATGATTCCAGGGGTCACTACCATTCCTAACTCTAATTCTTTCTTATACAATTACTTCCCACTGATTTCTATGACATCACATACCTATTTCTTTATCACCCTGGTCATCCTCAAGCTGACCAATCCCATATCCTTTGCATCTGACCTTTTTATAGCTCATAATTGCTAGACATTTTCCCTAAGGAATCTCACTGTGGCCGCGGCTTAGACTTCCAGTTTTAGGGTTACCCAAGTACATCCTCTCAGGCCTGATACTTCAGAGCTCCTGGATCACATTCAGCGGTCTCCTCAACATCTTTGGGATGAACCAAAGTATTCTCAACTTTATATGTCCAAAATTCAAACTCACAGCCTCTTCCCCAGACCCCACAGATCCTGTGTGAGGTTTCCTATTTTAGTATATGGTACCTCCTAGTCATCACATTCAAAAAGCTAGAAGCCTCAGAACCATCTTCAACACTTCCTGTTCTCTCTGATCCTCCAGCATGATTGACAAGTCTACCTTCAGAATATTTAGTGTCTGCTAACTGGTCTCCCTCAGTCAATTCTTGGTCTTTAATCTGTAGTCTTTTCAAAATGGTAAATAGGATCACATTAACTCCTTTCTTAACAGCTGGGGATGGTGGGCCATACCTTTAATCCCACCACTTGGAAGGCAGAGGCAGGTGGGTTTGATTTGAGGCCATCCTGATATACAACAGGAAGGTCCAGACTAGCCAAAGTTACGAAGTGAGACGTGTGTCTTAGAAAACAGGATCGGGGTGGGAGGGTACCCTGGAGAGATGGCTCAGCAGTAGAGGGGCCTAAGTTTGATTCCCAGCACCCTCATCTAGTGGCTCCCAATTGTCTGTAACTCCAGCTCATGGGTATTCCATCTCTTCTGTGGACTCCTGCACTCACTCACATATATGTGCACACACCCAGACCCATACACATATTTAAAAGTAAAAACACCCAAAATAAAACTCCCCAGACCAACAATCTAAAAAGCTTTCTATTGTTCTTATCTTCCAGGCTCACAAACTCTTTAGCCTGGATGCCATGTCCTCAGTTTCCAACTCTTGAATTCCTATGCAGCTCACATTTCTGTCCTCTTTTTCCTGAGGAAAATAGCAAAAAGATCAAATTCAAACAATCTGCCCAAAGAATGCCTGGAATTTAGGCTCTCAGATCCCTTCAGGAAACCAACCCACTGATCTTCAGGCAGAAGTGACAATTGGAGGAGTGACCTAAGAGTTGATTGGAGCTGTCTAGGTGACAAGGACAACAATGGTCATTGCAAGGTCTAATTTTAGACAGGAAAGGGACTCTGACTTTGACACACTGGAAATGGAATAGAAAGCAGAGAAAACTCTCATCTAAGAAACAGAAGAAGGCACCGGGGAGAAACAGTTCAGTTGGTGAAGTGCTTGCTGCGTATGGTGGTTTGAAAGAAAATGGCCTCAAAGGGAGTGACACCATTAAGAGGTGTGGTTTTGTTGGAGTAGGTGTGGCCTTGTTGGAGGAAGTGTGTCACTGTGGGGGTGGGCTCTGAGATCTCCTCTGCTCAAGCTACTCGCATTGTTGCAGACTACTTCCTGATCAAGATGTAGCTCCTTTTCTACTCTAAGCTCCTTCTCCAGTACCATATCTGTCTGCACGCTGCCATGTCCCACCATGATGATAATAGACTGAACCTCTGAACTGTAAGCCACCACAATGAATGCTTTCCTTTGTAAGAGTTTCTGTGGTCATGTGTCTCTTCACAGCAATAGGAACCCTAACTAAGACACAGCTGAAGCATGGAGACCTGAGCTCACTCTCCAGAACCCATGAAAGAAGAATAGTGTGTAATTATACTTGCAATCCTTTGAGGAAGAGGAGACAGGAAGATGCCTAAAGCTAGGTGGCCACTCAGCCAAGCCTACTTGTCCAGTGCTAAGCCAGTGAGAATGACCTTGTCTCAAACAGTAGGGTAGATAGTATCTGAGAAGTGACAGCTAATGTTGTCTTTTGGTCTTTTCATGTATCTGTTCTCATGTGCACATACTCTCACATAGCAGTGCACATGCACACACACACACACACAC
>NC_022013.1:82975084-82977386 GCF_000317375.1 Microtus ochrogaster
AGAAATGAAAGGAAGTTACCAAAATTCTACAGAATGGGGGAGTGAAACAGAGGTTATTCTATTTTTCAATGACTTCTGAGGATTTAGCCATGAGGGTGAGTCTTCTCTGTAGAGCAGGTGAGGAGTAAAGTTCAGGGATGGAGTGAGGCAGAAAATCTGCATCACTCTGTCAAGAATACTGATCCTGTAGTGGTGACTCCTGGAAGGAACGGGTCACAAGATATTCCTGTTTGGGGTTCTGTTTTTTAAAGAAGGCCATGCACACAGCACTCCATGGGCTTAATGGTTTAGTGGACACAACAAAGAGGAACTCGACAAGGCAGCTATCTGGGGTACTGCAGGCAGACCTGAGCTTATCAACGGGGGGCGTGGAAGAGCTACACAGAGAGAACTCGGTAGTGAAAAACTGACACACTGGATGTGGTAGAATTTGAACAAAGACATTTGAAGACTTAAAACAGGCGGTATGCAGAGCAATGGGGACACTAGGAGTTATGGGTCAGTGAGAGAAAGAGGAAGACAGGGAAGGATGAAACAGCCAGAAAGCAAAGAAGACTTAAGAAAATACTGATGTAGTTTAAGGTCTTATAGTTTGTGGTGATCACAATTAAAGAGATTAGTGATGTCAGGCATTCTTGGTGGTGGCGGGGCATGCCTGTTATTTTATCATTATCTGTAACAGTACTTAAATTAGGATGCTTTTAAGAAGGCTCTCACATCAGGAGGCAGCTCCACTTGCTGTGCCTTGTGGAATTAGTTCAACATCAAAGCTCCAATTTTGAAAGAAAGCCCTGCAGTTAAAGAACATATAAATGCCATGCCTGGATAGTAATCCTGGTAGCTCCCCTCTACTCCCTCTGATTTCAAGGACATGGAGGACGTTTGCGTCACTGCGGCCTCCGCTGGTTGGTTCTCTGATGATGTGCCATCTTTGCACCTTTGATCTTCATGGTTTAAATATCTAAGAGGACATAATAATAATAATAATAATAATAATAATAATAATAAGAATATCTGCATACTATCTCAAGCCCCATAGCTGTAACTAACGCAGATTCTTTGGTTTAACCGATGACACGGTTAACACTATAATTTAAGATTAATATTTACTGTGTTTTATAACGGCATCACATCTATTCTTTTAAGTGGTGTTTTGCTAGATATTTGAAAAGCAAAACAACCATTTACATAAAAATAATCAATGCTAAATGGGTCTAACAGGTTTCAGCATAAAATAATAAATAGTATGCACTATTATTGGCAGTTTAAAGCTTGACATAAGTTTTTGAAGAGGAAGAAATACCACCTATTAGGTTAGTGGCATAAAAATTCCATACTCCTATACTGTCTTTCTTCATGAAGCCAACAACAAACAGCCCATACTTATTGATTACACATGTTGGGGAAGACTTTATAAGAGAATCCAAAGTCAGTGACTTCAATTGACTTATGCAGTGGGCAAACTTGTAAGACAGAGGAAATGTGGGGTTTTGTAAAGCCTTAAATGTATTTCTCAGGTCTGGGAACCATGGGTCTACTGCTATATTAAACAAAAATAATAACATGAAAAAGAAAGTGAAAGTCAAGAGCACACAGCACAAGTTCTGGGAACTTATTTTTGGGTGTGTTGTTAGGTATTTTTATGGCCTTTCCCTCTGAGCACTTTCTGAGTCCCCATTTTGTTATAAATGTCTTGAAATGTTGCCGCTTCATTGGAAGGTCTACCTGTAGCCTTTAGTCTGTTATTTATGAACTTTGGACGGCAATATTTGGTCATTTTATATAGTGGACTTGGACTCACATTTTAAAATAATGTAAGAAACCCAGTACTTAGCTTCAATAGAACTGACCTATCTTGACCTTTATGTTTAGTTTTGAAGTCTTAGGACATCTAACCTTACCCAAGGTGATTATGAAACTCTTACGTGTTTTCCTAATGGTTTTAAAGCTTTGCCTTTCACAGTCCTTTAATGCATGACTTCGTGTGTTAGTCATAGTCTTGCCTTAATTCATGAGAAAACAGTACAAGTTGCAGGCTCTGATCAGACCCACAGGCCTTGTCTTAGATCTACAGAACCATCAGAGCACCGTTGGCACCTCTACCCTTCCCCCTCACAAGACAGTTTTTGGATTTTCTTCTCAGAAGGGTATTTTAGTGGATATTTCTAATTGCTTGGGGGATTTTCCTGGTTACCTGGTTACTAACATACAATGTAATTAGCACATCATGTCCATTATGACTTTCTTTCTTTCTTTCTTTCTTTCTTTCTTTCTTTCTTTCTTTCTTTCTTTTTTTTTTTTT
>NC_022013.1:82977486-82989095 GCF_000317375.1 Microtus ochrogaster
TCCCGAGTGCTGGGATTAAAGGCGTGTGCCACCATCGCCCAGCCCATTATGACTTTCTATGCTGACTTTGTAATTGTTCCACATCATGTGGTAGGGAACTTGTATGCTGCAGTTGTTGGGGCAACAACTAACCCTTTGCGTGTCTCTATCTACTTTAAAACGAGGGTGCTGATTTGGTTGTTTCTATCTTCTATTGTAGCACTGGGATGACAGGCCCACAACACTGTGCCTGGATGTCAAGTGAATGCCTTACTCACAAAGTTACCGCTTATTTATCTTTCCTTTTGCTTTTAGCGACTTCTTGTCTGGCAGGTAATACCTTCTTTTGTCGTTGATGCTACAATAATGTCTCTGTCTCACCTGTTTTCCATCCTTCTCTTTTTGATCTATTGGGATGGTTCTTATACTTTTCAGGATGTTTCCATAACATACATTTTAGCTGTATCCAGTTTGACAATTCAAAATTATTTTAAACTACTTTGAACTAATTTTCCTTCAGATTGTACCTTTTTACTAAGAACTCAGTCATTTTTTATTTATTGTTATTAGAAACATACTTTAGATTTATTGAGAACATTTCATTTTGTTAACCATGCGTTCCCCTTCATCTCCTACTTCCTATTTTGACTATATTTCTGATATTATGTTTTAATATTATTTATTTATTTAAATCCACCTGCCTCTGCCCCCTGAATACTGGGATTAAAGGTGTGCACCACCATGCCAGGCTTGATGCTCTAGTTTTTAATTGTCAAGAGCTATTTCTTTTTCGATAAATGTTAGGATTTTTAACTTCTAAAATTGATTCATTACTCTGCTTCTCTTGTGAGAGCTCTAAGATTGTTGGTAAACGTTTACGTTTGTGTTGTCTGTTCCTTCCACACTTATGAGAATTTTTTTGTATTTCACTCGTGTTATGAAACCTTCCTCATGGCCAAGCACTGCTCATCTTCAATAATGTGATTATTCAGCAGTGGTCTGGGCCTGAAAGATCGCCCGAGCATAAGATCAGGGTTAGAACGACACAAGAAGGTATTACCTGGGTCAGTCCAAGTTTTCTGAAATCCAGAACCCTCAAGAAATCTCCATGTGACATTTTGAAACTAACTTTCAGGATAGAGGATGAGATAATGGATTACATCATGGCATTTTCAAACACATGTATCATTATAGCTTGTTCTTATTTCCCCCACTGTCCTCCCCACTCATGACATTTTAAGGTTGCTTGTTTGTTGAATGTCTCATGTAACCTAGACTGTACTTAAATTCAATATTTAGCCAAAAATAATCTTGAAGTTCTGATCCTTCTGCCTCCAGAGTATTGGTCATGTACCATTACGTCCATATTAACATTAGATCAGGTTTCCATGCATGATCGATAAGCAGACACGCTGTCAGCTGAGCTAGATCCCCACCATGGCTCCCTAGGAGTTGTATATTGTTGAAATTTTACTCTAGAAATAAAACGAACAAACCTCATTTTACTGTGTCTTATTTTACCTTTGTCTTGGCTTGTGTTTCTTCTTGTCTGCATCTGGTTTTCGAACTGCCAGGTCAATGGGTATAAATGTCTCCATCTAATCTTCTAAGTGAAACTACGAAATAACTGGCTCTGAAAAACATAATCACATTGTATTTTTAATATGAGGAAAGCTGAGAACTATTAGTGTTGATATTTAAACCTGCCGCGATTGCTGCCAGCTTCTCAGAAGGTTTAGCATAATATTTCAAACAATGCAAGCATTTCTTGAATACAGCATAGCGTCCAGATGTGTGCTAAGCTAGTTGGCCTCTGTGATCAATCTCCAGATGCCACTTTCCTGACCTTAGGCTGGTGGGTCTATTTACACCCCAACTTCAGTTTCCATTCCGTGCAGGCTAACAGCTACAAGTCTTAAGCTCACTTCCTTTCTGAAGGTAATCAAAAAGACCTTATGAAAGTCAACACAACAGTAGCTGGAGCCACTAAAACAACTTCAGAATTTGCTAAAGACCAAAAGGTCATGATACTACCATCTGTCCACAGAGAGTAGGAAAAAACAAAAGGGGGGGCGGTGAATCATGCAAAAGAAAATATTGTGCTGAATGTTCACGCAGCTTAGTGGAAGAACACATGCTTAGCTTGTGTAACACACACACACACACACACATACGCACACACGAGGTGAAGGGAGGGGCATGACATAGCAAGTAATGATGTACGAGAGTATTCTGTAACTAAAGTCAAGAATTTAAGCCTAGAAAGCAATGTAAGATAGAAAAGGCCTTAGCTAACAAGTTGTGTCGTGGATAAATAAAGGAAAGCAAGAATAGTCCTCGCTGGAGATGCTAACGTTGGGTGTAAGGCTGACATCTGTCGTGCCGATACAGGACAGTCCATGCAGTGACCAGACCCCAAAGCACAAGTTCAGTTCAAAATTCAGCACAGAGGGGGCCGTCCTCTCCGGCCGAGGACTGAAGGAGTTAATGTCAGGGCCACACCGTGAGATGAGATGAAGAGATGGGCCTGAGGGACACCTCAAAATAGACAAAGACTCACACCATGAGAGAGGGACTGGGTTAAAATCACCCCTGAAATAAAGTCTTTCTGTACTTGTGACAGCAGGAGTCGGTAAGTTTTCCAGAAATAAACCAAGGTAAATATTTTCAGCTTTGTGGGCAAAAAGACAAAACAGACATATTATTTAAGTGCTCATAAAAGAAAAAAGAAGCTTTTATAAGTTTCTTATTGATAAAAATGTAACAAATTGTAATTGAGTACAGTTTTTTTTTTGAAACACTATCTCCCCTATGTAGTCCTAGCTGTCCTTGAAGTCAAAGAAATCCACCTGCCTCTGCCTCCTGCATGCTGGGATTAATGGCATGAGCCACCATCCCCAGCTTCTGTTTTCATATTTTTAATATAGTCCTGCTAATCTAAAGGGAATAGCATTTCATTTCATTGGGATTCAAAATTAGTCACCAAATGGCTGCAAAATATTCAGTGTCACCTTGTAGAGAGTCACACAAATGCAGGCGCAGGCCAGAGCCTGCCTGTGGGCTATCCACGCAGGCGAGGGGCCTGTGGGCTATCCACGCAGGTGCGGGGCCTGTGGGCTATCCACTCAGGTGCGGGGCCTGTGGGCTACCCACGCAGGTGCGGGGCCTGTGGGCTATCCACACAGGTGCAGGGCCTGTGGGCTACCCACGCAGGTGCGGGGCCTGTGGGCTATCTATGCAGGTGCGGGGACTGTGTGCTATCCACGCAGGTGCAGGCCAGAGCCTGCCTGTGGGCTATCCACGCAGGTGCAGGGCCTTTGGGCTATCCACGCAGGTGCGGGGACTGTGGGCTATCCACGCAGGCGCAGGCCAGAGCCTGCCTGTGGGCTATCCACACAGGTGCAGGGCCTGTGGGCTATCCACACAGGTGCAGGGCCTGTGGGCTATCCACACAGGTGCAGGGCCTGTGGGCTATCCAGGCAGGTGCGGAGCCTGTGAGCTGTCGATACAGGTGTAGGGCCTCTAGGCTAATTCATGCAGGTGCAGGGCCTGTGGGCACCATTTTCAACCCCTTCAAGAGAGTAGTGTGCTACTCTTAACTGCTTTGACTTTGGAATGACATCTATTTATGCTCTCATCAAAATCACTAAATATTTAATAAGCAAAAGAAAAATGTTGCTTAATCTTGGTATCAATTAAAATGTAAAATGATATTTTCCCCGGCTTTTGATCAGGCAAGTATAAAAGTCATCACAGAAGCCTCATGCATCTCCATGGCAACAATAAATGTCAGAACATATCTTCAGGGAAAAACAATTTAGGAATTTTATACGAAGCCAAATTTTCATTTAAGCAATATTGTAACATTTTCAAACAAGTAAAACTTGGGAACAATATCACCTACAAGCTTTTCTTGTAAAATATATGTAATGTATGTTATATATCTGATAAGAATTCTCATCAACACAGATCAGAAGGGGGAAAACTTGGAAATGGAGAAAGTAATAGAGTATTAAATATAATAAATGGAGTCAAGTAGCTCTTAGCCTAGGACTGTAGTTCTATGCCTCTATTTCTACAGCAAATATCTAAATACTAGTATAGAATGTACAGTATAAACATTAATAAAATAATAAGAAAGGGAGAAAGGAAAGTAGAGGAAATGGAAGACGGATAAGTGAAGCATAATCTTATCTTTCATATGTAGAGGTCAATAAACACCATCAAAAGTTCATCAATATAGTAAGTTAAAATGCATTAAGAGGTTAAGTATATTGTTTAATAGTAGAGCAGGACACACAGGCCCTAGCTTCAATTCCCAGACTACACACGCAATTGCATATGTATAAGGTATTATGCAATCCATCTATCCATCCATCCATCCATCCATCCATCCATCCAATCTCAAATGCATAGATCACGAAAGAAAGGTTGAACTATAATAAATTAAAATAAACTATGCATGAAGTAAAACTGAACTAAGCAGGTGGATCCCTGGAGCCCAATGTCAGCTTGCCTTGCGTTCTGTAAGCTTCCAGGCCAATGAGAAGGCTTGTCTTAAACAAAAGGCAGAAAGGGGAATAAGCGGTTAGTCCTCTGACCCTCACAGAATGTACACACATGTGGACTACCCCACCCCTCCTCCCTGCTCCACCAACATGACAACATAGACACACAAGTGAGATGCAGTTGGGCATGATGGTGCAAGTTTGTGATTCGTGCACTCGGGCAGGTGAGGGGGAAGATTGGGAGTTATAGATCAACGTTGGTTATATAGCAAGAATTAGGGAGGTGGAAGAAGAAATATGTAATTAACAAACAAAATAATAATAATAGTATAGCTGTCAGGAAGGAAATGATCCGAACTAAAGTGTTTTTAAGATCTTTGATTATCTAGAGGAAAATCAAGAAAATCGGTTGGTAGCAAGGGTGTTTATCTAACTCATGAAACGAGTACATGGAAAGGGAAGAAAGGAGGAAGGGGTTGGGGAGAGAGAGTAGGGTGCAGCTGTGCTATGCTAGAAACCTGTAATCCCAGCACTTGAGGACCAGGCAAAAACATTCCAGAACGTTCCCAAAAGCAATGCTTGAGTTTTCCACATGCCAAACACCGAGCGGCCTACCAACAACGGCTGCCATTGTTGGGTGTACACAGGGGATTATATCATTTATTTGTTGCCTTTGTCACCCCACTACTAGTGTGTCACCGGCTATTGACCCAGAATTCAGTGTATTAGGTAGATAGTGGCAGGAATCTAAAGAACCCAGCGTTTGCCAGAGTGTGGTCGGTCATATGTAAATACAAGGATACTTAGAGTTGAGCATCCTGGGTTTGAGAAAGACTATGTCTGGGGTCCGGTGCTTTTAGGCACTGTGAGTTATGTGTGCATATAAACCCTGTCGTAGTTAGCTTCAGTTGTGAATTTGACACACAGGGAAGAGGGATCTCGGATGAGGAACTGCTCCCATAGGACTGTCCTGTGGAGCTATGTGTGGGGCATTTCCTTGACTGCTAACTGATGCAGGACAGCCCTAATAGCATGTAGGAAGTCTCCTCTGTGAGCAGAGTCATCCTCAGGCAGGTGGGCCTGGGCTGTGTAAGAGGAGAAGATGAATAAGCCTCGTGGGGCAAGCCAGGGTTCCTCCATAACTGCTTCAGCTCCTGCCTGCAGGTTCCTGCCCTGGTGTCTCCCCACTAGGCACTATGATATGTGAGCCAAACAAACCCTTTCCTTCCCCAAGATACTTTTGGTAGATGCTGTACCACAGTATCAGAGACACAAACGAGCCGGTACAGGATGATGTCAAACAGCGGTGAACCTACGTGAAGAGCACAAACACCACTTCCTTAGGACTGGAAAAAACAAACTTTAAAATCTGTCTGGGAATGGTTCACTTACGGCCTGGTTGGTCAGGAGCAACTAGGAAACGTTGCTCTGTGGAGGACGGCATACCTGTGAGAATATTCCCAAGTGGCCCAGAAGCAAGCAGAGGCCTAGGTCAGATGCCCGTTTACCTCATGTGCTGTGGCAGTCAAGGCCTCCTCCTCCTCTCCCTCCTTCTCCTGCCTCAGCGCCGCACACCCCAGGGGCACCCAGGGCCAGGGGTCAGAGCCTACTGCTGCGGCCCCATCTAACGGTCAAGTGCCTCGTGCCTCAGGAAGCCAAGGGAGCCAAGGCCTGAAGAGCCGCAGGCCTGGAGGCAGCTCACGCAATGGTTGCTAGGGGCCGGATCTGGGGCGAACTTGCGACCCTGTGCGTACCGGAAGTGCCCAAACCCGCTCCAGTGGACTGCTCTTATTGTAGATCAGAGCCTCTCTCCTCCCCACTCCCGCCACCGTCTCCGCATATCCCTCCTCCCCCACACGCGTCGCCTCCACAGCCTTGCCTGACACCTTCCTGTTGGAGAAGGTAACTATGGCTGTGATAGCAGAATCTGAGAGCTTGAAAGAGAGGACCTTCCAATTTTTGATTTTTCACAGCCTGTGAACACGACATAGTGTTTAAAAACCTGATGTTACCAAGCCTGGTGTCTACACCTGTAAATCCCACAAGGCTAAGGAGAGGGGGTCACAAATGTGAACGCCAGCATGGGGTACATTAGCGAGATCCTATCTCAAACGAAACAAGAACAGCCTCAAGGGATTAATAAAAGGCAATGCACACACAATGAAATGGATCCAAGAGGTACAGGAATTCCAGCGTAAGAAAGATTACGTACATGCAAGGACACTTGTGTACATGTCGTATACAGTTTTACTGCGGATCCTATATTCCACTCAGCCAGCTGTTTGTTGAGAACTTACTCTGTGCCAGACATGGCAGTAGACACTCAAAACCCATGGGTCCCTTTCTTCATATTTGTTGATAAGGAACGGCAGAGAAACAATGAAGAGAGGTGCTGGGGTCTATAAGATGGATGACTAATTGGGGGGAAATAATCATCTTTTAATTTTTAATACTTGTGTGACCGAGGACATGAGAATTCCAGTATGTGACAATAACATTTGATTGCGAGTTTTGAATCTTTGGGAAGGTATTTGGGAAGAGGGTTTAGGAACTGGAGGTAAGGGAACATCACTTTCAAAGGGAAAATTATTTTTCAAATATTGTGACAATAATCATGTCTGGTTTAATAGAGCTAGCCAGAAAGCTGAGCCCGATTTTAATAAAAACACGGGTCAACAGATTATATCTTAGCAAGAGAAGATAAACAAAAGAGACAGCAATGAAGAGTTTCTCTGGGGCCAGGTCTCCATTGTCTCAGCAAATAAGACTTCAATTTGCTTAAGCCAGAATCCTGGGATTCCGCCTCAACCCTTGCCTCTCCCTCACCTCCTAGTCCAGTTCCAACTGGGATAACCCATGGGTTTTGTGCACAAGCTAGATGCCTAGCTGCCCCCACTTTTCCCTGTCTTCACTCTCTGCTGTAGGCAAACGTCTGGGTTTTGAAATGAGATACAGGACTTCTGGGGATGAGGTGCAGAATTTTGGGACCAAGAGTAGTGATGCTTTCAAAGATCCCTGTTATGGGCTTAGATATTCCTACGTACCCTTGACTAATGGTACTGTTTACTGTTGCTAATCTCCCTTCATCTGCTTTACAAGAGAAAGAAGAGCCCTCAGTCATTCAGACCTCTATCCTGGAGTTGTGGACAAGTGCTAAAATCTCTACAGACTCTCTATTAGTGGCTGTCAGCCTGACACAATCTAAAGTCAACTGGGAAGACAGAAGCTCAAGAATTGCCTCCACCAGAATGACCTGTGACAATGTCTGGGAGAGATTGTTTTGATTGATGGTTGATGTGGGAGGGGCCAGTCCACTGTGGGTGGCAAGCAAGTAGGTCCAAAAACCTAACCAGGACACAAAACAGTGAAAATTTTCAGTTGCTCCTCATACATAGTCCCAGCTAAAGGCAAACAAGACAAATAGCTCTGGCCTCTTGTTTCAGTGCTTGTATAGTGGCTAATTCCCTGCTTGGGGTATAGTTAGAGCTATTTCCTTACATCTATAGGCTTGGACAAGGGCAATTTCCCTGTCACAGATGTCCCAGAATCACAGTGCTAATGTACTCTAGCGTGTTCCTAAATGCAAGAATTTGCTATGGTGTGCTTATGGTCCTGGGTAAGCTTTGCTCAAGCGTGCGTGACAGCACTGTTGGTAGTGAGTTTAAAGTTAATAAATCAAACACACAAGTAAAGTGTATTTAAACAGCAACACACATTTAAAAAGAATGTATTGTATTAGAGTATTACTCAGCAATAAAAAACAAGGAATTCTTGAAGTTTGCGTACAAATGGATGGAAATAGAAAACACTATCCTGAGTGAGGTAAGCCAGACCCAAAAAGAGGAACATGGGATGTACTCACTCATATTTGGTTTCTAGCCATAAATAAAGGACAGTGAGCTTATAATTCACGATCCTAGAGAAGCTAAATTAGAAGGTGAATCCAAAGACAAACATATAGGCATCCTCCTGAATATTAACCTTCATCAGGCGATGAAAGAAGACAGAGACAGAGACCCACATTAGAGCACCGGACATAATTCTCAAGGTCCAAATCAGGAGCAGAAGGAGGGGGAGCATGAGCAAGGAACTCAGGACTGTGAGGGGTACACCCACACACTGAGACAATGGGGATGATCTTTCAGGAATTCACCAAGACCAGCTAGCCTGGGTCTGAAAAAGCATGGGATAAAACCGGACTTACATAGCAGACAATGAGGACTACTGAGAACTCAAGAACAATGGCAATGGGTTTTTGATCCTACTGCACATACTGGCTTTGGGGGAGCCTAGGCAGTTTGGATGCTCAACTTACTAAACCTGGATGGAGGTGGGCGGTCCTTGGACTTCCCACAGGTCAGGGAACCCTGATTGCTCTTCAAGCTGATGAGGGAGAGGGACTTGATGGGGGAAGGGGGAGGGAAATGGGAGGCGGTGGCGGGGAGGAGGCAGAAATCCTTGATAAATAAATAAATTTAAAAAATAAATAAATAAAAAGGATGTATTGATTAGTTCATTCAAATGTGTTGACCACAGCCCCCAGGAACCTAATTCAGTGTGTGCTCTGGCTTTACAGAATATTGACTTACACAAACAGCAAGAACTGACTGTCTACAGAGTCAAACATGTGGGATGGAGTTTTCTTTGCTCTCTGAAAATGTTAGGACCTGAAAGGTTATTAGTTAACCTTCCCCAACCCTCCACTCTTAAAACACTGCCC
Source organism: Microtus ochrogaster (assembly GCF_000317375.1). Taxonomy (NCBI): domain Eukaryota; kingdom Metazoa; phylum Chordata; class Mammalia; order Rodentia; family Cricetidae; genus Microtus; species Microtus ochrogaster. The sequence goes on from NC_022013.1 coordinate 82,986,694, forward strand.
GAAGACCTAGCAGAATTACCACAGGGTAGATTATCAAAATATTTTACAATAAAACACGAGTTGGGCTTCTCATATGGCTCAGGGGCTCAAAGACGCAGGACGACAAAACTTTATTTTTTCTGTTGTATTTTTATTAACGTAGTTTTCATCTCCTTTATCTAAAAAATGAAAAATAAGAGAATTGTTGCTGAACCCTTCCTCATTCTATCAGTAATTCAGAAGAATCACATTCGTCAATAGAAACAGGAACTACTTGAAAAAACACTATTTACATAGCAAAATTGATCTCTAAATCAATATTGTTTTATTTACTAATAACTCTATTATATTTATGTCATTTTGACCTACTATATGCTAATAATAAGTGTGATGACAGCTCAAGTTTATTAGCTTTCAGTATTTGGGTAATTTGTACATGCTGTGGATACAGAGATGCATACTAGGTAAACCAGGAAAAGCATGAATAAATCAAGATGAAACTCTCAGGAACAAGGTATTGAGTTGAAAGAAAAAAATGATATAAGCTTCCTATTGTTCAAGAAGAGCTTATTCCCTGAATTTTTAAATTAATAGTATAGTAGCAGTATTATGTGAAAGTGAAGCCTGGATTGCTTTGGAAACCCCAAGATACTGGGCATACCAGAGCTGTGGGATACCTGCCAAGGAGAGCTGCTAACAGGGAGTGGACGGGAGAAAGAAGTGTGCTGCAGTCAACAAAGCTGAAAGGAGCTGGCGATCTGAAGAGCATTTTGACCACAGATATGGAGATTCAGAGTTGGAGGTTTGCCTGACTGGCTTTCTTGTCTTGTTTTGGTCCAGTATTTTCTCACTATTCTCCCTTTCCTCCATTTTGGAATGGTAATGTATATCCTGTGTCATTATATTTTGGAAGTATTTGATCTGCTTTTTAATTTTGATTTTTATAGGGGATTACAGTTAAGGAATTGCATGAATCTCAAAAGACACTTTGAATTTTAGACTTTTAAGTAAGTTTAAGACTGCTATAGACTATGGGGATTTTTGAAGTTGGACTGAATGCATTTTTGCATTAGGATACGGCTAAAAAGTCTATTTGGGAGGCAAGGGGTAGAATGTGGTAATTTGAATGTAATTAGCCTCCGAAAGCTCATTGGGGTGGCACTGTTAGGAGGTATGGCTTTGTTGAAGTAGGTGTGGCCTTGTTGGAGGAAGTGTGTCACTGTGGAGGTGGGCTTTGAGGTCTCCTATGCTCAAGGTATACTCAGTGTAAACATAGTTCACTTCCTGTTGTCTTTTGGATCAAGATGGAGAGCTCTCAGCTCCTTCTCTAGCACTGTGTCTGTCTGCATGCCACCCACTATGATGATAACAGACTAAACCTCTGAGCTGTAAGCTATCCCCTTGTCATGGTCATGGCATCTCTTCACAGCAGTAGAAACTCTAAGTCACATGTCATGGGTCTGTGAGGCAAGGAGGCACATGATGCAACTGACATTTCACGTAAAGCAAGCATCCTAGGGTTGGATGGATCAAACGGAAGGAGGGGCAAGGTAGATGCAGAGGGAAAGTCATCAGCAAACCGTCCATTGCCCTCTCCTCCCCTACCACTTCCCTCTCCTCTAATAATTCTACTTTCAAGCCATCTTTTTATCCCAAATAAGGCAAAGATGTGTGACAATTGTCTTTCTGAATCTGGCTTATTTTGCCTGGCTTGATATCTTTCTTTCATCCAATTCCCTGCCAACGTTATGATTCTTTTTGTTTATATGTTTGTGTTTGGAGAAATTGTTGTTTGCTTGGGTTTTCAAGGCTGAGTTTCAGTCTGCAGTTTGTCAGGAATTTAATATGTAGCCCAGGCTACTCTTGAACTCATGACCCTTCTGTTTTAGTGTAATAAGCACTGAGATTATAGGTGTGTTCCACCATATTCAGTCTTGAATTTATTTTTCTTTATAGCTAAATGGCACTCTGTGTGTGTGCAAGTATGCATTTATATGCATGAGCATATAGGTGCTCATGGGGGTCAAGAAGAAGGGAGTCAGACATCCTGGAGAATGGAGTTACACTGAATTGTGGTGCTGGGACTAAACGTGTGTGTGTGTGTGTATGTGTGTGTGTCCATGTATGTATGAGTGTGTATGTGTGTGTACTTATGTGTGTATATGTATGTGTGTGGTGTGTGTATGTGTGTGTGCATGTATGTATGAGTGTATATGTGTGTGGTGTGTATGTATGTGTATTTATGTGTGTGGTATGTGTATGTGTGTGTTTATGTGCTGGGAGCCGATTCGAATAGCTGCCATTACAAGATGGCATTTGGCCCCAGCCTCGCTTGATAAACTCCATATTAGGGTTGCAGTTCTTCCACCGGAAAACAGGGTGAGTTGTTGTGATCTAGCTGCCCACACTTCCCCTGACCGGCA
>NC_022013.1:82990560-83016318 GCF_000317375.1 Microtus ochrogaster
TCTGAGTGCATAGGAGCGCATTGCCCTGAAGTCTGGCATCTCAAATGAACACAATGCTGTGCCCAGGCAGCCAGCTTCTTTTCCAGCCTTTGCTTCAGGCTCATGGGACTCAGCTAAGGTACTTTGGTTGAGAGTCACTGATCTCTCAACTGGAAGGTATCACCCAAAGAGAAAGTTCAATGATTTCCAGAAAATGACTGGATCCTTTAATTCTGTGACAAAAAAAAAAAAAAAGACCACTTGGGCATTTGTTTTCTTGTTTCCTTTCTTCCCCCTTCCTTTCTTTTGACAGTCTATAGAATATCTGGAATAAGTAATTTAAAAAACTCAGATTTTTAAAAGCAGTTTGATATGGAAGAAATCTGGTAGCACTTTTGAGTATAACATCATGAAAAGATAAAGAGTATCTGTACAGCGTTGCATCAGGTTGAAAGGGGCTCTCACTGTATTCTTATGGACACAATGGTGAAGGCCATGCTTAGGAAGCCAAAACCAAAATACCTGAAGTGTTAGAGCTCTCCGTTGCCCCTTGGTTTGTGGCCACATTGCTCCAGTCCCTGTGGTGATATCACACCTCACCCTCTTTCTGTTAAATTTCCTGCCTCTCTCTCTCACGAGAACACGAATACATTTAAGGCTCGCTAGCTGTTATGGTTTGAATATGGTGTGTGGATTCAGCTTTATCTGTTGTAGCCATGACTGTCCCTGAGTGACTCTGGTCTGTTTCCTCCACCCGGTTTCCCAGCATGCTAAAGACAAGTAAAACTACACGGGATAATATGCTCGAAGCCTGTAATATAACCCTAACATAAGCCAACTACATGCTAGCTTCGTAGAATCACATTTCTCTCCATGACCGCTTTATAAGCACCTGTCTTCTGGCTCAAACTGTGGATCCATTTCATCTTTACGGAGCTTTGTCAGGAGGCCCTCAGTATCTTCACCCTAGGTGATCCTGGGTCTGTCCTCCCTGTCTTTGGTCTCACAGAATATAAGGGCCAGTGCTTTTGTAAAAAAATTATTTTTAAGTTCTCAAATTTTCAATATAACATTTAAGATGATATACACGCACATGTAAATAAAAAAACAAAAAACCAAATACTGCCTGCAACCGTTCTACGGCACTGTTCTACTGACAGTGGAATATGAGTTTTACGCTGAAATGCACCTCCCTGAGCCCCACAGCATCCCACCTTCTAAAACCGAAGAAGAAATGCAATGCTGCAAAGTCAGGGAGGGGCTTGCTGTGCAGCGCAGCCTCACTAGAAAGCCAAGCAATTCACTGCATTCTGGGCCATAATCATTTTCTGCTTCAGGCAAATTGAAGACCTCTTTCCCTGTCCCCATAGACCCACTCAGAGGCTGCCCCTGTTGTGACATCACGGAGCCTGCAGCAGCTCAGATAGATGAGGATGTAGAGCAATGTTGCATCTTAGAAGTACCATGGGCAGGGTCAGGAAAGAAAGGGCCCTAGGATCTGGATGTATTGAGAAGAGGTTTCTAGGCTGCACAATTGAACTTAGGCAGTGAAAAGCAATGCAATGAAATTCTATTCAGCTGTAAAGATAAAGGAGATCAGCAGGCGAATGGATGGAGCTATTAAGTATTGTACTGAGTCAACCCAGTCTCAAAAAGCCAAATGCCATACGCTTCTCCTATAGGTGGATCCTAGTGCTGGATTTTCAGATCTTGAGTGTGGAGCCTGAAGTAGCTACAAAAGCAGGAATGTAGAAAGAGATGGTAGGAGGAGGAGAAGAGAAGGAACTCTGTTGAGGGGTTACTAGGACACAGGTCCTAAGGGGGAAGTAGGAAGAGGAGGGGCCTTAACTGAGGACGGAAGAGGGCGCGTAGGCTGCACTGGGTGATGAGACTCCACTGCAAGAGCCATAGACCAACAAAAAGTCCAGTGCCGGACATGGACACCTTCCCTTGGGTTGTCAGTCAGAGGCTGAGTGACACCCCCTCCCCAGACAATAGAGATTATTGCTGGTGTCCTTGGTGGCCTCCAAGAACTTGAAGGTACAAATCTACCACATGTTTCAGACACAGGACTTGCAGACTGACACAAAAATCTCCTACCTGCTTTGGGGGAGCCTAGGCAGTTTGGATGCTCAACTTACTAAACCTGGATGGAGGTGGGCGATCCTTGGACTTCCCACAGGTCAGGGAACCCTGATTACTCTTCAAGCTGATGAGGGAGAGGGACTTGATCGGGGGGGGGGGGGGGAAATGGGAGGCGGTGGCGGGGAGGAGGCAGAAATCCTTAATAAATAAATAAATTAAAAAATATATAAAACGAAACAGTTCGAAAAATATAAAAAAAAAAATCTCCTACCTGGGGGTAAGGGTGCTGTGTGAGCTGCCAAGGGAGAAAAGTAATCAGTAGTCCCACCCGGATGTAAAGTTCATGGGTCACAACGATGACCATGACATCCAGGACATCCCAAGAGGTCTAATGGTGGCTCTTGTGTTTGGGAATGGCCAACAGCTCTCTAACCAAACTTGCACAGCGTAAAGGGTTTCTCCTGGGGGTCTGGGGGGGGGGAAGAGGAGAGAGGGGGAGGGAAAGGGGGATAGAGAGAGGGGGGAGGAGAGAGGGGAGGAAAGGGAGAGAGTAGATTAAGATGTAAGTAGAATCTTAAATTAGCAAAATAAAAGAACTAAAAGGAATCAAGCAGAATATCGTAGAACTTTAATCCGTGTGAGAGGCACTGAAGATCAAAATTACATTACAGAGCAAAGGTGTGGCGGTCTCAGCAAACAGCCTCTGAGAGGAAACGGGAAAAAGGAGAAGGAACAGGGCAGGTCAAAGAAGAGAGGGCAACCCTCTTTCTGCTCCCAGAGAATGACCGGGCAGGATGAAGTGCTTGGCAGGGTCTATTTCAAGGAAACGAGACCCACATATCACTTAGGGGTAAGTTTAGAGCTGATCATGTGACTTCCTTCAAATCCCACAGCACCGTCTTTGCACTGCGGCAACTGTTCTGCTGTCTGCCGTCCGCTAAGAGCACCAGGCTCACAGCGGCAAGGTCCAGTGTCACACAGAGTTGTTTGTTCGCTGTCACGTGACTTCAGAAGTCAACCTCTGGGCCTCCACTTTTATATCATCTTAAAGGGTGACCAGAATTAGAACATACATGGAAACCTCTGACACATGACCTGACTTCAGTCTTTGTATCTCTACGTGGCTCTCAACATTTAAAGACAAAAAGTGTGTCTATTTCCTGTACATCTCTTCTAGTACCCAGCGATTTGTAGACACAGGAAATATTTATCAGGGACATTTCACCTAAAATAAGATGTAGGCTGATAACCTAAATATACTCAGATAATTTCCCGAGGGACAATGAGCACCACACAACCGAAAGGGCAGAGGTGTGCAGAGACAAAATTCACTTATTATTGCTATTTGTTTTGATATCAATATATAAAAAGATAATGAATGCTGAGCCTTCTTTTTAGTATAGGTAGTACATTTTTATGATTTCTTCCCATTCTATATCACAATGGAAACACTTGGTCAGTAATTTGCCATCTTAAACTGTGATGCAAAATGGTGATTCATAACGGTATTTTTCACAAGGAAGAAACTGATTCGATGTGGCAGAAGACAATGCCAGCAATTAACCCAAAAGCCCACACCAATAGTCCCTAAGCGTTTAAGATGACTGTAATCGGTAGAAATGTGCAATAATTAGGATTCACAAACATGCTGATTCAGGAAGTTTAAACATTCCTAAGTGTAAATCAGGTTATAAAAGTCAATGTCCATCTAGCAGAAAACCTAACCATTTCTCTCAGCCAACTATGAAATATCAGGTTTAAGCCAAAATAAAACACCAGTGTTGGGGGCTCAGTGGGGAAGGCCCCACATCAGCATAACCCGAGTTTGAGCCCAGCACCCATGAACACAGGCAGGAATGGAGGGATGGGTGCCAGGGAGGAAAAAATGAGAGGGGCCGTGATGCTTTCTCTCCACTCAAGCTAGCCTGACCTATGAACCCCAAGAGGGACTTATCTCAAAAAAAGGTAGTTCCTGAGAAGTGACACTGAGATTGACCTCTGACCTACACACACACACACACACACACAAAGCATGCACGCATGCATGGACATACACACATGCATGCATACACACAAGTACACACGCATGCACACACACACACAAGCACATAGGCATGCACACATACAAGCACATAGGCAGACACATTCACACACATACAGATGTATGTTTGCACACATGCACACACAGACGGATGTTATACAAATAAAATATTTCCTAAGATTTGTCTAGTAACACTGTGGAATTCAGTCAGGGCGTTAGTCCAAGTTCAAAATGTTTCTTGTAATTTGAGTCAGTCCCCCATTGTGTAGAGATGGCCTTCCTACCATTCATTGGGAAACTGATATTAGCACCATAGATGGGACATTCCTTCAGGAACCCTATCTTTTGTTGGGTTCACAACAGTCCCCATACTGACTTGATTGGCTGAGAACCCTATGGCTTTAGAAATTAAGTCTGGAGACAGTCTTTGAGAGATGAGTCCCTGGGTCTACCCTGATGTTCTACCTCTTTTCTTGCTTTTTCTAAACCTGAATGTACTTCTTCCTTCTGCAGCACTAGAGACACGGTCACAACGAGCTTAAATGGTGTAAAGGAATTCTCTGGAAGCAGACAAGTAACTGCTAATCAAGATCAACTTGAGCCTTTTGAGAGCTCTGGCCGAACTGTAGAAAAACCCATTTTCCCTTGTCTCTAGCTATTCTGCCATTTCCTCTAAATGGAGGCAGGTGTTCACGTGAAGCCAGGCCCACCACAAGGGGCTGTCTGGACAGCAGTGGCAACGATGACGTATGTTTGAGCCTGGGCTACACTGCAGCCTGAACTGTCCAGCAATCACATCTCCAGATAGAGAACAACAAAGCCTACACAGAGAAAAGCAGAGGTGAGAGACAGGGACCAGCTGCTTCTCTCCAGTGTCCACTTCTCAGCCCCATGTCTGAGACCCAGCGCTTCCTGACAGGTTGAGTTGGCTTCTTTATTTGCGAACCAAATCCAACCTAGTTTAGTTAAAGGGGATTTGTGAGTCATGGACTGACATACCCAGAGATGTCTGTAAAAGGCAAGAGAATGGATCCTGCCTTTGAGTTTCCAGAACAGGCAACTAGACAGAGCCCTGGGTATGAGCCCGGTGAGGGTCACACTAGGCGCTGTTCTTTAGAAGAAGAAGGTGAGGGAGACAGTGGCTTTCCGGAGCATGAGGCGGTCTTCTCCACAGGGGCTGGGAGTCCAGGCCAGGGAGAGGGGCTGTCCATAGACACAGGAGGATGGAAATACTGCTCTCCACGCAGAAAGACAGGGGTTGGTTTCCTCTACTGCTCCTGGAGAGGAAAGGCAGGACCTAAGAGCACACAGTTCAATGCCTGAACACCTTCCGATGTCCCCTGGTTCGACACCTTTCATGGCTGTGACCAAAGGAAAGGTCCCCATCACGGTTGCTGCCGTCCCTTCTTTCTTGATGGCTACATCCTAAGTCAGTCATTTTTGGCTAAGTCTCTTCCATGGCATCAGGGCCTTAGACAGAAACACAGAAAACACCTAACACCCAGGTGCAAATGTCCAACTTGTGCTTATACGTTGTTCCTTAAAGGCTTAGGGAGACTGAGCCAAGCTACACACATAGATGGCCTACTTGGTGACACGTGTCTTTTGTCCACTCTCTCTCGCCCCCCTCCCCCAATCCTACCTCAATCAATGCTTTGTCTTAAGATCCAAGTTTCTGGAGACCCAAACTAAGGTAACTGGAAACTCACACAGAGAATTTGTTAAAACGTTGGATGTCTTCCTTCCACAGTTTGACTCAACACCTCTGTTATCCCCTAGCTGTAAAGCAGGGGCATAGAGTAATATTTCAAATGGCCTAAAGACAGAAGATGCAGTTTTCTTGCAGTGTGAATCCAACTAAGGGAAAAAAGAATAAAACCGCAGAGGAGGCATAGAGGAGGGAAAGAGGAGAAAGATGGGGGAGGAGCAGGGAAGGGGCAAGGTTGAGAGGACGAGGAGGAGCTGCTTCTGTTTTGGAAGTCCTTGGGTTCTGGGATCTTATCCATGACCCATCATGAGGTCCTTCCATTGGTGAAGATCTTGCATAGTTTGCTCACCACTGTAGAGTGGGGTGTTGAGTGGGTGCTGCTTTCTAAGCCTGGTCCCAGTGAAAAGCACCCGGAAAGCCAGGAATGGAAGTATATGTTTGTAACCCCAGCACTCGAGGCGAAGGAGGAGGGAAGGACAGATTCCAGACCAACCTGGACTTCATAGCAGTCTGGGATCAGCTTAAGTTATATAGAAATACCCTGTCTAAAAAAGAAAGTACAAACATAAGTAAAAAAAAAACAGGAAGGAAGGGAGGAAGGAAGGAAAGAAGGAAGGAAGGAAGGAAGGAAGGAAGGAAGGAAGGAAGGAAGGAAGGAGAAAGGAGAAGAGAAGAGAGGAAGATGGGGAGAGAAAGCAAAAGAAAGAAAAGGAAGCACCTTGGGCTCTTCCCTAAGGTACTAACTGCTGTGGAAAGCCAACCTGGAATGTGCAAAGCCCCAGGCTTGATCACTTGGATTACATGCACACACAAATAAAATAGAATACAAATCCTTAGGACCAAAGTAAGTTTTATATATTGATTCTTGCTAGAAGGGAGAGAGAGGGAAAAGGGGGAGGGGGAGAGAGGGGGAAAGGGAGAAGAAGGGGAGAGAACCCTTCAGGTGATTCTGATTGCATTTCAGCCTGATAATGACACAAATGTTTGTTCCAACAGGAAGTCTGGAGGCTGGTGATACATGGAGATTGTAAAATTAAGGATCTTTGTGTGTTTGTGTGTTCATGTGAATGTGCATGTAGAGATCAGGGGGATTACCTTGGGCATCTTAAGCATCATCTACCTCGTTTGTAGAGAAATGGTCTCTTACTGGGTCTGAGGCTCACCAACTGGGCTACTTTGGCGCCCCAAATTCCTGGGATCCATCTGTCTCCTCCCTGCCCTGGAATTGGCAAAAGTCTGTCACCATGCCCAATTCTTATTTTGCAGTTTCTGGGGTGGTTCAACTCTGGCCCTAATGCTTGCACAACAAGCTCTTCACCAGCAGAGCTATCAGCTAGGATCTTACAGCCACATAGCAATGACTGCGTGGCCGCACCAGGAAGCCACTACCCAGGGCCACTGAGAGCTCTTGGATTTGTCCTTCTCCATTACAGTTTGTGGTTTAACAGGAAGGGCAGAAGCCACTTTGACTATAAAGTGCTGTCCTGCCCTTGGATATCTTTTATGTAAATGTAGCCTTGAGGTGACAGAAGGGGAAAGACAGGATGGTTAATGGATCTACGGCAAATAGTGGTCCCGGAACTGCACATAATGACAAGGCTGAGGTTGTCCTAACTTGATATCAGGGTCAAGAAATAGGGAGGCCCTGCAGCTCCTCTGCATGGTTAAGGGGACTCTCCTAATACATTTTCTACACCTCAAACAGCAGACACTAAATCAACCGAAGACATTCTCTGAGGCTGTGTGTCTAGAAAACAGGTGACAGAAACAACTTTTTGTGATGGTCGCAGGGACACACCTGCAATCCTAGCCCTTGGGAGGTGGAGGCAACAGGATCAGAGTTTCAAGGCCAGGCTTAAGTTTGAGGTGGCCTTCACTGTAGGAACCACTGGCTCAACAAAACCAGAAAAACTCTTCTTGCTTTATCATGAGATTGGTAAATAAGATTTTGTACCCTTGCATCACAATTTGAGGACCTCCCCCGCCCCCAAAAAAACAAAAATGCATTTTTGAAAGGATCAGTGTCAGCTCAGAACACCCCAAGGCTAAGTTCTCAGCAAAAGGAGTTGTATTTGCCCCAGAGGGACAAAGCTCAGGAATTAGAGACAAAGACAGGAGATAGTGGACGGGGGAGGAGGGAAAGGGGAGCAGGGGTATTTGTCCCCTAGGGACAAAGGACTGCCTCTGGGCAGAGAGGAGACATGCTGGAAACTGGCAATTTATAAAGGTACAAGGGGAAACCCCATGCTGCTATGAGGTATTTAATTTTAATTGGGCATTTTAATTAGGTGAATGAAAGAGAGCTTCTGATTGCTAGACTTCAGTACTTTGATAACTGGACCTTGGTAGTCAGGCTCAGGAGGAGTAAGTGCTCCAATAAAGGAACAGTTTTTAGCCAGGCAGTGGAAATTGGGGAGGGGGTGTAGGGAGAAAAGGGTAAAGCCTGCCAGAACCATGTGTCAGGCCTGGACTGACTAGAGTTCCTTCAATACTTTTCTCCTTTATTTATTTATTTATTTATTTTAGACTATAACTGGATTAGAGAAATGGCTCAGTGATTGAGAGCACTGGGTGCTCTTCCAGAGGACGCAAGTTCAATTCCCAGCACCCACATTTCAGATTACAATCATCTGTAAATCCAGTTCTGGGAATCCAATGCCCTCTTTTGGCCTCCATGCAGATGAAACATCTATACACATAAAATAATTTTCTTTAAAAATTTAAATTGTAGTTCTAGATGTCCAAGAGCTGGCATATACTTGGATTCTTATTGGGCCACATGGTATATTACTGGCTTGCTAGAAAATATCAAATATTGAGATTAGGTAGAGCAGAAAAAAACCCACAGCGGGCACTTAGAAAGCAGCGCTAAGAATACCTCAGCTTGTCTGGCAACCCTTTGCTAAGACCCTATGGGAGCTGGTAAGCAGGATCTGCCATGTTGTGCCACTAAGACAGGACATTCAGTTTTTTTTTTTAAAAAAAAAGAATGAAACTGTGTCATTTTTTAGGAAAATGAATGGAACAGAAAATCATCATGTTACCTAAAAAAGCCAAATTCAGAAGTATAAAGATGGCATACATCCCTCATCTGTGGCGTACAGATTTATACACAGAGATGGCCTGGAAGTAGCGGAGATGGTTGTAAAAGAAGGGCGAGGAGGAAATGGGAAGAAGAATGGAAGAAAGGGGCAGACAACTGCCTGTTTTCTGTCATATTCAGGATTTAGATTTCTCTATAAATTTCTGTCTCTCCCGTGTGTGTGTGTGTGTGTGTGTGAAAATGTCAAGTTGAAATCAACTATTTTGTAGTACTAAAAAAATTAACAACAACAAAACCAAGATTGCTTTGAGAATCAGAGTGCCTGGAGAGGTGTGGTCCCATCTGTTATGTCTCACTCCAGTCTCTCCCTTGAAGGTGTCCAGCATGTTGTAGGTCTCCTGGGAGACCACATCTACCTCTGGCTGGCACCAGGCTTCAGCCTGTTCCTTCCCTCAGCATGAATTCCTGGGGAAATTCAAATTTCTTGGGGACCACTGTCCCAATCATCTGAGAGTCAAAGGGAGGAACATAGTATCTCTTAGAAAGCACGTCGTCATCCTTGGCTCTCCAGTCACAGCCAGGGTGGCTGCAGGAGTACATGCTTCCCTTCCTCTGGTCAAGCCAAACAGAGTCCCTGTTGCCATTTCTGTAGCTACAGAGTTACTGACCTGACACACTTCAGTGCGCAGTGGCTGGCAGAGTATAATTTGCTCAGTGGTCTGCCAGATGTCTACTAGCCCTGAGAAGTCTGAAAACTGTGATCTTTTAAATTAAACTTTGGGAAAATACCAATTTCACTCAGACCCTTTGATATCATTTCTTGTACATAACTCATAAAAATGCTTGCTGGTGAGGTGGGTTTAAGGAACACCCCTGTCTTCTGGGTTATAACCTTCTTGATTTAATTTTCACAACTCAGATGTTGTGACATTGGTATCCAGCGACTGACAAATGTTGCAAATAGGGCAAACATCCAATTGGTGGGTTCAGTAACAACCACACTCCCTGCATTTCCCACAGCCCTGTTAGGATAGCCATAAAGACTGATAAAGAGAAAAAAATTCCCAACAGTCAAGAGAATAGAATCTCTGATCTGGGTGAGATTATAGTTAACTAATATTACAGTTGGCTGAGTTAATCTCTGGCCAAGAAACCACATCCCTAGGAAGACAGGCTCACCTTAAGCCACACGAAAAAGATAGGCAGAATAATTGTTCCTTTAATGAAGTGCTGTACTTTCCCTTCCCAGAATTCCCACTGCCCAGAACAATCCCTGTGCCCCACCTTGAGGTTCTGCCTGCCTTCTTCCCACCTTTTTGAGGTCTAAGTGAGAACGGCACAGTTTCCTTCTGTTTTCTTTTTTCTGTCTCATTTTTCAGACGCTAGTTAGAACCTAACCATCCCTTCTCTGATACCCAGGGTTTCCTTAGTCTCTCTCTCAAGTTCCCCTCCCCTGACCCCCACCATGTTGATGTTTGTCCACAGTGTGTCTGCTGCCCGCCATGCTGGGTTAAATGGCATGGCTTTCCCCCTTCTCTCCCCTGTTCTCTTCCTCTGAGCAGCTGCTGAGACTTAGTCTGCTTCTCCCTCCAAGGTCAGCCTTGAAGAACACTAATGCCTGGTCCTGCCTCTGGGATTCCTCTTCCAGGTACAGCTGAGGGACAAGAATTTTTCAGAACTTTCTGGGTGATTCTAACATAGAGCAGGATTCAAACCCAGCTATGGAATTGGGAACCTCTCTGTGAAAAACAGAGAAAATGGCCTTGTCTGGATCTTTAGTGGGAGATCCGCTGCCAGGGCTCTGGCCAAACCCAGAGCTTCTCTGAGTTGGATCCCAGGAGGAGAAAGCTGTTTGGTGGAGTGGCTGGAGCCCTGGAGCCCTGGAGCCCTGGAGCCCTGGAGCCCTGGAGCCCTGGAGCCCTGGAGCCCTGGAGCCCTGGAGCCCTGGAGCGCTGATCTGCATGCCCAGCATCTAAGTTCATGGGCCCACTGTGTCTAAGAAGTCACAGTGGTAATGGTTATAATCATCTTTGTTTTTAGAAGATGAAATGTTGTTCTCTAGAGAGTGTGCCAGCTCAGTAAAATTGCCAGTAGCGAAGCTCTAAACCGAGAAGACTATAAATCCAGAGACAGCTGGAAATTCCATCTCCATGGATTTTGAAAACTGCATAACACTTGCAAAATCTGAAATGATTCCCAAGAAGCACATACATTTAATTACTTGCATTAAATCTAGCTGCTCATACCAATTAATTTAAAGAGGGAAAGCAAAACAGAAAGCATGTCTTGTCACCAAACCCCAGGTCATGAAGCCTGGCTTTGGGTCCAAATACTTGCCTACATTAAGCAAAAGTGACATACTGTATAAATTAAAAATGAATTTACTTATAGATTTGATCAAAAGTAGGTGAAGAGACATTTCCAGCCTGTCTCAGCCCTTGCCTGTTAGCACTGCTAACAGCATACAGGAAAGAAGAAGAGAGGCAGGAAACACACATACTCAAGGGACCTGTGTCCCTGTTCCGCTAACTGGGACACGGTCCTTCTCAATTGAGCCATTTCCATTTCTAGCATGGTATTTGTTGCAAAGACCCCAGCTCCCAGGGCTCTCTCTAGAGCAGGAAGAAATACTGAGACAGACAGACAGTGATCCACTTCATTGCCCCAGCTCTTTAGGGAGAGAAAGATCAAGGCTAGCCTGAGCTACATTGCAAGTACCTCTTTCAAGAAATGAAAGCAAAATAATATCCCTGAATTTCCCTTGCAGAACTGAAGGTAGGCTATACAAGGCTTTCATAACCCTTTAAGGGACTTTCCTAGAGACAGAGAAAAAGGAAAAAGGAAATAACGAAAAGGCATTTTATTTTGATTCTGTGTTTTAGTAAGAGAATTTCCTGTGCTTTATAATGTCTTTTATAGGTCATTTGATTACTTCAGAAAACTAAGCCTTATTGTTAAAGGTTTTTTTGTTGTTGTTTTGTTTTGTTTTCTGTTTTTGGTTTTTCAAGACAGGGTTTCTCTATAGCTTTGGAGCCTGTTCTGGAACTCACTCTGTAGACCAGGCTGGCCTCAAACTCAGAGAGATCTGCCTGCCTCTGCCTCCTGAGTGCTGGGATTAAAAACATGTGCCACCACCAACCACCCAGTTGGCCTTGTTTTACAGTGGCAAATGCTTTCCCCTGAGTGTTATGCCTTTTGATGTTTTTAAATAAACTTTTCCAAGAGTCTGAATTATGTTTTTTGGACTTAAAATTAACTTTAGGATATTCCAGAAGGTCCCTAAAACATCCAAACAGACCTGCAAAAGAGGGACATTAAACAAATTGGTCTCAGCATGCTTCAATTATATGTGGGAAGCATGTTGTCCAGCAGGGAATGCATTTATCCACTGTAACACACTTGTACATATATGTTACCCAGCTGTGTCCTGAAAATCATATGACGCTCTTAGACATCTGATGTCGCCTTTGTCTCAGTTTCTGCAACTGTGTTAGCATTCCGTATGACACAGAAATGGCCAACTTTTCTTATCAATTGCTGATGACAGTGAACTGTCATCAGATGTTTAATGCGATCACTGAAAATCTTTGCCTGCATGACAGCTACTGCTTTACTCTGATGTTTTCATAAGAGCCTTTTTAGTTCACTTATCATCCGGTGTTCTCAGAACCAAAGCCATTCACAAGGAGGACTCCAACACGACAGGGCGGGGACAAACAAAGACGACGACGCCGGACCGTGTGAGAAATTAGGAAAGCCCGATGAAGACACTGGATAGGTTCATAAGCCGCTGACTGACAAGTCTCAGATGTGGGGTACAAGAGAGACAGGTTGTTGCAGGGTAAGCAACTTGCTATAAGAGTTATTAGTGCCATGAATAAACAATCAGGCAGGCAGACAGACAGACAACATCAAGGCAGGGCCTCTGATAATTCAGACCTGAGTACCGGAGATAGCAGGGTGGGGCCTCTGAAGAGGTATCAAGCCAATGTGGCAGAGACAAGGTCTCTTTGAGGAAGGGGAAAGTTTCACCGCTAGAGCTAGGCTCTCTGGTTCCTCAGCAGGTGGCTGAGAAAGGGGGGTGTTTTACCACCAGTAGCCCATTGATATGCCTGTGTTAGTCAGGGTTCAAAAGGAACAGCACACACACACACACACACACACACACACACATACACATATGAAAAGAAAAAAAACTATACTTTTCTGAGTAATTCAGAAAAACAGACTTAGGAAACTGCATGGTTGCAATTTATAGATGTCTGTGTGCATGCATGTGTGTATGGGATTTATTAGCGTGGTTCCCAGCTGTAGTCCAAGTAATCTAACAATTGCTGTATTCAGTTCATGACACTGGACACCAACCCAACTAGCACAGAGGTCCTTGCACCCACAGATAAGCGCTAGAGAAAGAGGGAATGCCAAGCAAGCATGGTTGCCTCTTCAGAGAGATGCATAACCTGTTTTCCACCCAGAAGCTGGAAACAGAGATGGTTAATACCCTCGGTGACCTCTGTGCTGTCTGTATGACCACACCAGATCTTCCCTTAGGCCCTGAAGGTAACACCTGCAGCCTCGCTCTAGAACCCATCTTCACAGAAGTGACATGTACTTTGAGAAGAGTTTCCATGCAATTGTGCTGTATCGTGCACACGGGATTATGTTACACTAGGAAAGTTTTTCCCTATTGTACTTTATTTAAACGAGACTAAAAATAAACTTCCCAGTGTCAGATTCTAGAAGTTTGAGCCAACACGGCTACTGAGGCTTGTTGAACTGGACTTCCTTCTTACCTCAACGTGTATTGTTACCCTGGTCGTCATGGCGTTTGCAGAGACCCCACACAGACTAGACTGACTCCTGTTTTGGACAGTTTAGAATGCTAGGTCTCTACCCTGGCCAGAGAAATAACATTCTTTAGCGGGCCTCCACAGAGCTCGCATGGAGGCTACTGTAATACCATGTGACTAATTCCTTACAGCTTGGTCCTGGTTAATATTAGAACCCACCCAGACTGCTGCTCACACTGCCTGCTGACCTACTAAACACTGTGAATCTCTAGGTAACAGACGTCCAGGTGTAGCTACAGTGTTCGTGGTTCCCAGAGCTGCAGCCGCGCAGTTCCCTAGGCTGCTTTTCTGAATTACTCAGAAACGTCTAGTTTGTTTTTCCTTTTCTTCCTTGCACCTCTGTTCTAAGCATGCTCTTCCTAACACTTAGAGTTTCCCTCTTTCTCCAAACCATGTGGATGCTTGTTCACCGTGTGTCTGACCTCCACGGCACGACTTTCTCTCTTCTGTCTTCCTTCTCCAGGCAGCTGCTGAGATTTACGTGAGGTTCTTATATTATGGCAGTATAATTCTTTGCATATCATCAATAAAAACTCATTCTCTATAAAAGGGCATAGCTGGAAATGCTGGATATATAACCAAGGTTGTTGTTGAGACAGGTTCTCATCACATAACGTGGGGGCGGGGCTTGCACTTGCCATCCTGACTGCCTCCAAAGTGCCTGGTGGACTATTTTAGTGGATAGTTTTAATAAATTATTAAAACATAAAATCTCCTTATAAAAACTGGCCTGAGTAATTTTACCAAAATCAATCTACAGATTCAACACAATGCCCATCAAAATCCCAGTAAAATTCTTCACAAGCCTCGAAAGAAAGGTACTAAATTTCATATGGAAAAGCAAAAGACCCAGGACAATCCTGTACAATAAAAGAACTTCTAGAGGCATCACAATCCCTGACTTCAAACTCGACTACAGAGCTACAGTACTGAAAACAGATTGCTATTGGCATAAAAACAGACAGGAGGACCAATGGAACCAAATAGAAGACCCGGATATCAATCCACATATCTTCGAACACCTGATTTTTGACAAAGAAGCAAAAAATATCAAATGATCAAAGACCTCAACATAAAGCCAGCCACACTGAACCTTATAGAAGAGAAAGTGGGAAATACACTTGAATGCATTGGCACAGGGAACCACTTCCTAAATAGAACCCCAGCAGCACAGACACTGAGAGAAACAATTAGTAAATGGGATCTCCTGAAACTGAAAAGCTTCTGTAAAGCAAAGAACACAGTCAACAAGACAAAATGACAGCCTACAGAATGGGGAAAGATCTTTACTAATCCCACATCAGACATAGAGCTGATCTCTAAAATATATAAAAAGCACTCAAGAAATTGGACATCAAAAGAACACATAAGTCAATTCCTGCAAGGTCCAGCCTGGAACTTAAGACATTTGGTCCTCTGTGACACACCTGGAATTGTGAAGGATTTCCTTAAAACTTAAGCTTCCTTAAAAATGTTCATATCTACTTGCTTTTCATGAATTATGAGCCATTACTTATTCATAACCCATTTACAGTTGCCTTTATGGGGCATAAAATGAACCACTTGCCAAAGTAATTAACATTTTCATAGACTTAGAACAAATGCTCCCAGCTTGTTCCCCTGTGAATGGCCAGTGGGCGGGGTCCTGTCGTCTTGTTCTATCTGCCCAAGTCTCTGTACTCATCGTGGACCCTGTTTAGGTCTAGTTTTCTAGCGCACACTACAAACCAGACTGAGCCACCCAGAAGGTTGATCATCCCTGTAACAGGTAGGGAGTCTTAGACCCTAAACTGTCTCCGCAATGAACAGGCATCTTCAGATGAGCCCAGCCTGGCCATAGTCATTGTCTGCCTTCCCCTGGCTTACAGCTAGGCATGTCATCCAGAAGCCCAGGCAAGGGAGCAGGAGGGCAATCATCTGTTTACCCAGCTTACTCCCAGTTATCCAGTCCGGGGAAGGGGTCACTTGCTACTTACTGTGAGAGAAAAAGCACTACAAAAGGAAAAGATAACCACTATGATTTGATTCACTATTTATATTCAATATTAGTAAATATATTGCCACATACATACGGCAACACACAGATTATTCCCTCGTCATTTAGATCATTCTGTTTGTTCAAGGAGGGTCTTGTTCAGATGTGTTGCTGGTCTTGAACTAGTGGACTCAAGCCATTCTCCTGTCTGTCTCCCAAGCACTTGGACTGTAGGTATATTAACCACCTTGCTCATCTGTATCATTTCTAATACGAGCTAAATGTGTGGAAGTTGCCCCCAGTTACTCAATTTGTACTTTAAATTTTGTTGAATATTTTTATGTTAAAAAACCTCAAACCCTTCAAAAGACAGTCATCCTGCCATTTTAAAGCAATGCTTTTAAGTTCCTTGTTGAAACTTTTATACATGTATACAATGTATTCAGCACTGGGAATGGAAGCCAAGCCCCCCACACACCCCCACTATGGAAATCAGTATGGAAGGTGTGCAAAAAGCTAGAAATAGGGCCACCCTATGACCCAGCTATAGGACTCTGGGCGTATCCCCTAAAGACTACTTCCGGCTATAGAGACGCCTGCGCATCTATGTTCATAGCTGTTCTGTTCACAATAGAAAGGACATGGAAGCAGCCTAGATGTTCATCAACTGATGATAAGCAGATAACAAAAATGTGATATAGCTACACAGCGGGATATTATTCAGCCATTAAGAAATGTGGAACGCCCGATCCTAAATGGTTTGTTTCCATCAAATCTTTCCCTTCGGGGCTCAGGGAACACTTCAGAAGAGGAAGTGAAAAGAGTCTAAGAGCCAGTGGGGATGGAAAGCGTCAAGAGAACAAGGCCTTCTCGATATAACAGACTGATGGACGTATGAGCTCACAGACTGGGCAGCATGGACAGAGCCTACACAGGTCTAAGCCAGGTGAGAAGGAAAGTAGACCCCATCCTGAACCCAGAAGCTATGTACAATTGACAAGTCTTTGAAAATGAGGTTAGTTTTCTCCAACAGAGTCTCACTGTGTACACAAACCACTTTTAAGGGCAGGTCCCATGTAGTAGCAGTAGATGGCCAACACAAAATAAACTCAATGGTATTTTTGGAGGGCTTTTTGTGTGTGTGTGGCGGGGGGGGGGTTGTTTTGTTTTCTTGCATTTTTGTCTCATAATGCTTCGTCTGGGCTTTTTTAAAAAAAAAACTACAGATCTTTTACTCACAGATTATGGTTTCCTAGTTTGTATTTTTATGGGAATTCTGTGTGTACATGTCTCTGTATCTGTACGTGTTTCTTGTGCTTTTTTAATGTTTGTTTTGTTCTGTTTTGTTGTTTTGTTTTAAATCTTATTTTATTATTTTTAGATGTTTATTTTCAAATGAGGAAGAGAAAAGGTGTGGATTTTGTGGATGAGGAAGATCTGGAAGGAACTGGAGGAGGGAAATCATGATCAGAATATATTGTTTGAAAAAAATCTATTTTCAATATAAAAAAGGAAGCAAATATCCCTGGAAGTGAGTTTTCTGAGACCTGCAACAGCCACACTTCAAGCCTGGATTGGCTCTTGGGTCCCACTGAACAGTTCATTGACTGCAGCCTGGCTGCCAGTTTGATGAGCTGCAGAAGCTAGGAATGCTGGGTGATGAGCTGCAGAAGCCAGGGATGCTGGGTGATAAGCTGCAGAAGCCAGGAATGCTGGGTGATGAGCTGCAGAAGCCAGGAATGCTGGGTGATCAGCAGCAGAAGTTAGGAATGCTGGGTGATGAGCTGCAGAAGCTAGGAAAGCTGCGTGTTTCAAACTGTTCAGTTTCAGGACAATTTACTTGATGGAAACCAAATGTTTTTCTCCTTCCTTCTACCGTCTCAGCTCACCCAACTGCCTTCTTTCCTTCTCTCTCTAGGGGTGTGGCCGCCTAAGTATGTTGTCAGATGAATTTACACACCCCACCCTTTGTTATCGGCAGTCTCCACGCGAGCATCATCTCCACCGGAGAGCAAAGAGGCTGAAGCTACAGCGCATGCTCAGAGGACATCAGTCACCCTGGAGCTCTCCTGGTACCTGTTTGATCTCAAGGCAGGCGTTCCGCTCAGATGCAGCTCAGTGAAAAGGTGCTTACCTAGCATGTCAGGTCCTAGAGGCCATCTTCCCACACAAAACCAAAACCCAAACCAAACGAACCAAAAGCTGTGGCTGGTGAGACTCTGCCCTTAGTGGGGAGCTACTGGTAGTTGCTGGCTGCGGGGGAAGGCAGAGTCAGTTTTCTTTAAGGATGCGCCCCCCTATAAGTCCAGGCCCAGCCCAATGGATAGCCCAACCTAGATTGCCATGTTGGCAGTCTCCCAAGGCCAAGGCCACACAGTTTAGATTTAATTATGACAGCATTTTACTCTTTGGTATCTATTAATCAGCTTTAGCTGTGCTGACTGACCATCCTCAAATTCCAATGGATTTCAACCACAGACATTTCTCTTTTCCATGTAACCCAGGGTCAGTAGTTTGACTGTAGCTGCCCTTTGCTGGGTTCTGCTGACCTTGGCTATCAGCTGATTGGTTGGGCTAACCTGGACTTGGTTTGGCTCTGTGTATCTTCTCATTCATCTCCTAGAGCAAAGCAGCCACCACTGTCTGAGACATGGTATTGCTACTGCAGTGTCGGCTGGGCAGTGTCTCCATTCAGGGATGCAGAAGCCTAAGAGCCATGCATCCTTAAACCATGCACCTCTGTGTTTCTTCCCAGGAGGGTCTGAAAGCCGATGGGGTTCCCCGCGGCACATAAACAAGTGCTCACAGAGGGCGAGGAATGACAGATCCAGGATTCATCAGCCGGATCCTCCCAGAGGACTAAGGGCTTTACAGGGGTAAATGGTTAAGGAATCTCTGAGCTGTCTGAGGAGCACTATCAAGGAGTCCCTCGACCCGAAGTCCCAGCACATGAGAAGTTATTGCAATGCCAGAGTTGATTTTCTTGTGTGGGGACGATGACATCTGTTCAGGGGACTGCTTTGTCAGGGACATCACTGTGTCAGCAAATGCTCCAGGGTCCCTCGACTGGAGGGAGTTCTCAAAGACAACGGAAGTACAAATGAGAAACCTTGGAGTCACTCTGGAAATGAGCCTCGTGCCATGACCTAAGAGTAAACATGACATGGTTGGCACCTGGACCAGGAAGCCCTGAGAAAAAGTAGCCGGCGCGGCTGTTCTGCCATCTGCCAAAGTCTGGAGTCCCCTCGTTGGTCAGCCCGGTTCTCTGGCTGTCCCCTTGGCTGCTCTGGCAGCTAACTAGGCTGTCCCTCCTTACACAGTCCCTCAGATGCAAACTGTCCTGTTTCTCCCTTAGTTCTACCGGAAGAGCAGTGCCCTTCTGGGAACTGAATTCCCACCTCTGTCCTCAAAACTGCCACAGAACTGGATTGGAAAGGGGAGGTTTCTGATGGCCTTGAATGTCGCCTGGAAGGCCTTCCCCACAATTCAACCCAGTTCTCCTATGGTAGTACCGTGGTCCAGCAAAAGAATGTGCCAGGAGGAAAAGGCAGCCAGACGTAACTGTCCGACTCACCTCCAACAGCAGTGACCATGAGGATGTCTTGAGCCTGACAGCCGAGGCCACCGTCCTAAGGGCGGAGAAGGTGAATGCCAACTTTAGAGAGGAAGCAGTGTGTCAGGTGTGGAGAGCCTTCATCCCCACTGGGTTCACCCTTGGCCATGGATAGACCCAGCTCTTTCGCCAGACCCCAGGAGAAAGCAAGTGGCTTCTGCTGCTACCTAGGTATGATCTCCCCATGTTGATCCTCCCCTGCTCCTCGGACATCAAACCCCTGGCGACTTTGGCTTTTGTCTTCCATGCCTTTACTTCTGCTGTAATAAGAACTCCCCCTCCCAAAGGCACAAGCGAAGTTGCTGGACAGGGTGGCCATGCGGCTGTGGGGCAGCCAGGAGGCAGAGGGGAGATGGTAGGAGCCAAGGGTTGAGTGTGGTTTGTTCTCTCCAAGTCCCCTGCTAAGATAAGCTAGCCACCAGGGCAGCACTGGGAGGTAAAGCTGCAGCCCTGGGACTGTAAGAGGGGTCAATGCCTGTGGGGGTCAGCGTCCTGTTACTGCAACAGGTGCCTGACAGGAACAACTTATGCTAAAGCGGCCAAGGTCTGTTTGGATTCTTATTCCACGATCCCTTTATTTCATTATTTGGGGGCCTGGAGCCGGATAACACACCATGCTGGGAACATGTAGTATGTTAAGCTGTTCACCCCAGGATAGTGAGGGAGTAAAAACAGAAGAGGCAAGACTGTGGTCTCCAAGTCCCCATCAGGAACATGGCCCCGGAGAACTAACTTCCTCCCATCAGGCTCCCCCTCCCAAAGCACCTCTGCCTTCGACAGCTGACGATCAAGGTTTAACGCATGAGCCACCGGGACTTAAGATGTACACAGTAGGAATGCTTTTCCTCCTCTAGGGAACATTAAGTGAGATCGTGCTTCATGCCTGACTTGTCTCACGTATGTTGACTGGCCTTACTGCTGCCTGCATGTTAGAAGGGCACGAGGCTCTGGTCGGTGCTGTGCTCTCAGGCATTCTGACCTCCGGAACCATAAATTCACACAAACCCCTGCTCTTTATGAATCCCCCCAGTCTCAGGTCATCCCTTCCGGCTCTGGAAAATGGACTGAGAGACAACAGGTGAAGAGGAAGGCCCCAGGGAACTCTCTGATAGGCCTCGTGTCCCCTTCCACCTCAGCTTCCAAACTCCAGCCTTTTTCAAAACTACCTTTCAAAACTTTGGTTTCTGGGGTTGTTGATCAGCTGCCACAGATCCTCTACAATCAGAAGAGCAGCTTCCCCTTGAGTTATGATAACAAACTTAGGAGAGTAAAAACATTTTTTTGGGGGGGGAGGGACATAAAATCCGTCCCACCCTGTATAAAATAGAACGTGACTGCTCCTCTCTGGGTGACTCCGACAGTGCTACTGGTTACCTGTCAGCTGCATACGCTGCACAGACAACACTCAGGCTGTGGATGTGGACTGACGAAGCCGTCTGTGGAGGCCACAGTTCTATACGTAAATGCCCACAAAGCAGCTGTCATCGTGGAACAGTGTGCGATTCTTGGTGGCATTTGGTGAGTGACAACAGAAGAAGTTGGGACTGGATGTACCACTGATGTCATGGGGATAATTATATCACCAAACAGCTGCCGAGATTTATTTTTAACATACATCTCAATGATGTGCATATGAAAATGAAGGGTTTTGTAAACCTGCAAGAAAGAGAAGGGAAAGACGCACGGTTAAGTGACGCGTGTAGGCTGAGAGAACCTGCTGTTTACACCTTGACGGTCACTGACAGACACTGTACACCTCTCACCTGCCGATCCCCAGCTCCCTGGGAAGCTGGAGGCTCTTCCTCGCTCCCCTTCTGCATCATTCCCCTTCTGCCTCTTTTCTAGCATATTCTTTTCCTGGTTCTCCTCCTGTCTGTCTCTTACCTTCTGCCCTCAGACGTGGTGAGGGGATGCTTAGGAAAGCAGACTCAGACACACTCGACCTAAGTTTCAGTCTGCCTGCTCTTTGAGGAACGTTGGGAGATATCACACTGTCGTTAGAGACCAATGTGCCTGTTCAAACAGCACCTGGACTAGTGCAGTAGAAACCTTGCTTATCCAGGGCCACTCTTCATACAGTCCCAGATGATCCCATCTCATCCACATGAGTGTTGTCAACCCTAGAGTTGCTTTAATTCCTTAGTCCTCTCTGGCTCACTATTGTAAAATAGATGAAGTGAGACAATGCTTCGTTTGTTTACATTGCTTATTTTGTTCGCACTCAACACTGCCTAGAGGGAGCAGTCAGTGAATAAACCAAGCAGGAGCCTATTCTAACACGTAAAGATTCTTTGCATCTTTCTGATCCTTCTTGGTACAGCATGGTTTTTATACTCAAAGCCACGGATATATACTACTGAGCAAAGAATGGATTTATACTATTCCCTAACCCAACTAGCGTGTTGACCAGATAATTGGGGGTGTTGGGAACTGTGGACCCCCAGACTCTGAATTTTCTGTGACCCCCCTGTCTGTTAGAGTAAACAATTTGTTTTCCTATGCTTGCAGCTGCTCTGAGCAAACAGCTTGTTTTGCAGCTGCTCTGAACACGAGACCCTCAGGAGTTCCTGATGGCAGGGGAGTGGTTTCTGGTAGACTTGCAGCTGAGAGTTAGGGCATGGCCATTTGTCAAGGAGACCCTATATAAGCTGCACTGGAACACAATAAAGTAGACATTCTTGGAGCATTCTTAGCGTTACCCATGTCTGTGTGTGTGTGTGTGTGTGTGTGTGTGTGTGTGTGTGTGTGTGTGTGTTTCAATCTTCAGCCACTTGCCTGACTCGCAAACCATACCGTAGTGCATAGAGCAGATGTTGTGCTATGGGGAGATGGGGGAGGCTGCCCCTGGAGTCAGTCTATTGTCCTGGTTCAACTTTTATTGCTGTGATAAAACACCTTGGAAAAAAGCAACTTGGGGGAGAAAGAAGTTTTATTTCAGTTTATAATTCTACAGTCTATTATTGTGGGAAAATCAAGGAAGGAACTTCAAGAGCCTCACACTCACAGTCAAGAGTTTAGAAAAAGGAATGTATGCATGGTCACTTGCTTGCTTGCTTATGTGTAGCTCGATTTCTCTACTGTTAAACTAGGCACGGGCATGGGTGTAACAATAATTTCAACAAAAATCTTGGCATCAAGACTGACTTCTTCAGGATGTAAATATCAGCTTCTAGGTATTGGAACTTTATCTCAGGTAAAATAAAGCACAAGATGGGTCTAGTGTATAGGGCCAGAAGGACAGATAGGGAAATTAAGGCCATATGTGGCTAATGGCAATGAGTTTATGGGGACATGATTTGTTATAGCAATGGAAAACACAAATGAACATCCCTCTAATCTCAGAAACAAACCATAAAGTAAAGAATGCTTCTGAGAAAAATTAAAATGTATTATCAAAAACAGTTGCTGACCATTCAGGATGTACAAGAACAGAGCACAGCAGCTGCTAATTTTTCAAAGGTACCAACAGCTCTGCCTTCAAAATGGTTGACTGACAAACCTGTGTGGGTGGGACAATTATAACAGCTAGGACAGGAGCAACTAAATGCTCAACGTATTGAGGAATCAAGCAGGCCTTGGAATTCTCCTATATTTGTGATTTAAAAGAAATCTGGAAAATGGAGAGTGTTAATAGATTTAAGAACCATAAACAAGGAGATTCAGCCAATGCTCTATACAGCCTGGAATTCCTTTGCCTTCTCTCTTACCTAAAGGATGGTTTATTATGGTGATCAATTTAAAAGACTACTTTGTAACTATGCCTTTACAAGAACAGGATAGAGAAAATATTGCCTGCTTATAATAATTCCAAGCCTGTTAAACGATACCAATAGATAGTTCTTCCATAAGAGATGTTAAACAGCTCTACCTTGTGTTAATATTTTATACAACAGCCATTGGAAATAATTTATAAACAGTTTCCTCATTCTATAAAGTACCGTTATATGGGTGATTCAGACTCAGATACCTTTCTGGGAATAAAATATCCAATCTAGCATCAACACTCCAGTCTCCCATCCCCAATTTCTCCATTCTGGGCCTTGCTCAGTAGTAGACTTCTGTTTGCTAATTTTCTATTAGAGAGAACATGGAGTTGGAGGCCTAGCTGCCTTGAGAGGCATGTTAGATAGGTTTTGCAGGTTAGAGTCTATCTTAGGGTTTTTACTGTGGTGAAGAAACATCATGACCTTGGCAACTCTTATAAAGAAAACATTTAATTGGGGTAGCTCACTTACAGTCTCAGAAGTTCAGTCCATTATCATCATGATGGGGAGCATGGTGGTGAGCAGGCAGACATGGTGCTGGAGCTGAGAGTGCTACATCTTGCAGGTAACAGGAAGTTGACTGAGACACTGGGCAGTATCCTGAGCATAGGAAACTTCAAAGCCCGCCCCGCACAGTGACACAGTTCCTACAATAAGGACATACCCACTCCAACAAAGTCACACCTCCTAAGAGTGCCACTCCCTATGAGATTATAGGAGCCAATGACATTCAAACTACCACAGAGTCCATGGCTCCTGGGGTACATGTTCCTTCCAGTTCCTGAGAGACTCATGTACCTTCAGGCAGTGAAGCGTTCAGACCACTTGTGTCTCTCTGTGTGTTCCCTTAGGAGTCAAGGAAGCATGGAAACTTGACAGGACAATTGGTCTTAGACATTAATCTTGCATACCCGGTTTAGCTTGCAAAGTTAATTGTATCTTGGTAACTACAACTGTATTGATCCTGGAAATTGCCATTATATTCTGTTTCTGATAAACATATACAAAATCTGATTGTTCTCAATAAAATTGTCACAGCCTCAGTCTTGCTGTGGCTCCTCCAACCCGAGCCTGGTTTCATTCCTCATGGTCAGATCAGGGGACCTTGACCTGGTAAGTAGTGGTGGATGCTTACTCTCTGCCCCACCATGGCCTTTCCAGATTAGTTATGGAATCTGGAGCAGAGGCAAAGGACATAGAAAGCCCCTGGGTGTGACTGCTTTTATGAAATTCTCAGATATTTTTGTGTACAATGAGTCCCCAATTGATTGTGTACAGTGCCTTGCCCACGCCACTCACTGCTGTCCCAGCCTCTTCCTGCCACAGGGGCCTTATATCAAGCTCATCATGTAGACAGTCTCTCTGCCCCCCCCCCCCAGGTAAGGAGGCCCTTTCCACCACCACGGTCTCTTGGGTTGGGCAGATAGGATACCCAGCATCCTGATATAGCTCTCCACTTCCTTCTTCATGGGACAGTATTGGAGCTCAAACTCGGAGCCCCATGCATATGGATCCTACTGTAGAAGGATCCATAACAGACTCGAGAGAGATGAGGAGACCACCCAGGAGAGCCACGGATGGGAACTCCTGTCTCTATAGGCCACAGACAAGGGGGTGTTCGTGGTACCTTTAGGACAGTAACTATGAATAGTCTCTCCACCTGTGCTTTATGCCAGAGATACTTGACATCCTAGAAAACACCTTGCTGATACTGAATTCTCCTGCTACCATTCTAGGGCCCTAAATTGAGTTACTCAGCAACTTCTGAGTAGAGACCTGCCCCTCCCCCGGTTTCTCAATCTGAGTGCTAACCTTATCTCCTCGGGGCAGAGTGTGTGAAAAGAGGGGGCACCTCTCACCCAATAACTCTCCTTCTTTGTTTGCCATCTCTCATCAAGACCCCACTTAAACCTCGAACATTGTACCCCATCCCATCTCCTCACCCCACACCTGGTGGTGAGAAAGGGATTCATGGCCTTGCAGTTTGTACGTATGGACACTAGGTGGCGATGTTGCAATGGGAAGATGAAGCGCTAATGCGTTCCTAGAGAAAGCAACACTCAGATGAAGAAATTGGTTTATAAACCAGGCTACCGATCCCAGCAGCAGGAAGGCATGTTAATGAAGAACCGAGGAAGCAGATTGGGTCCGTGTTAGCAGAGAGTTGCCTGTATTGGATTGCTGATATGTGATCCCCCATATAGAGCAATCCTGCCACTGTCAGTTTTCCCAGAGGAAAACCAAAATCCAAGGATGCGAAGTGATGTGTTGAAACGATTTAGGCTGAAACTGCTTTAATGCCTTGAAATCATTTTATTGCATTTTCTGATACCTATGATATCATTACCTCTTGACACAATAATTCTATCCCACAACACAGTGACCAAGATTAATAATGGTATATTGTCATTTGCAAATTGCAGGGAGATTAGACCTTTAGGGACTCTCACCAGGAAAATGAGTATAGGTAGCTGTATGAACTGGCTAGATATGGTCATTGCATACTGTAGAGATACGCCAAAACACTGTGCTGCACACAACCAATATCTATAATTATTCATGAGTCAAAAATAAATAGATAAGCAAAACGTAAAGTGTTAAAAACAAAAAGAAGACTGTAGGTAACTATGGGCCTAATGGACACTCTGAGTTGGCCGAATTGGCCCACATTTCTAGGAAGGGTGTAGATGTGACCATATG
>NC_022013.1:83016804-83040199 GCF_000317375.1 Microtus ochrogaster
TCACACACACACACACAATCACACACACACACACACACACACAGACAGAGACAGAGACAGAGAGAATATAAATGAGAGTGAAAGATTAAACATGGGATATTACCCTCATTTCCTCTGGATTTCTGAGTCATCTGTGATACAATTCCCTGACTGTAGGTTCCAAGACCTCCCATTCCAGAATAGTCCAGTCACCCACTCCAAAGGAAACACTGTCCAAAGAGGTCATGGATGGCCTCCACAGACCGCCTCCCTGAACTATCCCACCTCAGCCTATTACTGTTAGATTGTATCCTTTTCCTTCAACCTTATATCTGTATGGTTGCCCATACATCACTAAAACCAATGGTAAAATCGGGTTTAGGTTTATTATAAACCTTTGGGCATTAAATCAGAAGACTCTCTTTTGGGGAGTGGTAGTCAGGGTTTCTCTGTGTAGTCTTGGCTGTCCTGAAACTTGCTCTGTAGACCAGGCTAACCTCAAACTCAGAGATCTGCCTGCTCTGCCTCCCAAGTACTGGGATTAAAGACATCTTCTACCACCTCCTGGCAACAAATCTGAAGACTATGGCCATGAAAAACCATGTTAAGTAAATTTGTCATTCCTGCCCTCCCCCACCACCCCAAAAAAAGGAAAGGAGGAGGAAGGAAGGAAGGAAGGAAGGAAGGAAGGAAGGAAGGAAGGAAGGACAGACAAATGCACTGGGATTCACCTTCCAGCGCCACACTGCATTGACCAGACATTGGTTTGTAGGACTGACCTGTATACTCCCATGTTGTCACTCACTGAAGGAAAAAAAACAAACAAACAGAAGCTCTCGTCAGATAGTGACTATTAGTCCTACTGATTTGTTTTCTTTTTTAAAAATTGATTTTCTTTTTATCTTATGTGCACTGGTGTTTTGTCTTGCATGTGTGTCTGTTGGATCCCCTGGAGCTGGGGTTACAGGCAGTTGTGAGCTGCCATGTGAGTGTTGGGAAGTGAACCCGGGTCCTCTGAAGAACAGTCGGTGCTCTTAACCTCAGAGCCGTCTCTCCAGCCCGATTTGTTTTCTAACTGACAAAAGCAAGTGTGGCATCAGGATGTGTGGACAGGAGCACACGCTGCGTGGTCCCTAAAATTGGGGTGTTTAACCTCTGTGCTACCCTCACATACTTCTTTAGGGGATAGTAACATTTAAAAATCTGCTCTTAATAATTTTGAAATATTAAACCCTTTGGTACTATCTGTTGTCACCATGATGTAGAGCAGGTGTCCCTACCTTTTTCCTGCTGATGGAAAGTTTGTCTCTTCAGCCACCATGTCCCAAGTCACTAGTAAACTGCCCTTTTATTGTTTTTGAAACTATCACATTTTAGATTCTACATTTTTTTTTAGATTTATAAGTAAGATCTTATAGCATGTATCTGTCTGAGTCTAGCTAAATTCTCTCAGCATAAATGTCCTTTCCAGATTCATCCATGTTGTCATAAATGACAGAATCTTCATCTTAAGAGTGAATAGTAGGGCCGGGCAGTGGTGGCGCACGCCTTTAATCCCAGCACTCGGAAGGCAGAGGCAGGTGTCTCTCTGAGTTTGAGGCCAGCCTGGTCTACAAGATCTAGTTCCAAGACAGGCTCCAAAAACTACAAAGAAATGCCTGTCTCGAGAAAACCAAAAACCAAACCAAAACAAAAAAAGAGTGACTAGTATCCCCTTGTGCATACAAAGTGCATTTTTCTCTAGCTGTTCAACTGTAGGTTGACTGTAAAGCTCGACTCTTGAGTAGAGCTGCAGCAAACATGGAGGGCAAGGCCTCTCCAGCAAACCTACCCCTAGCCACTCAGTAGTAGGATTGCTAGCTCATATCATAGCTCCATTTGGATATGTAGAGGCCTCAGTAGTGCCCCTCACACTGCCTACACCATCCTACTCATTCTCCCTCTTTCAAATCATCACCAACCTGTGCCACCTGTGCCAAGGTCTCTACCCTACTGTGGAAGTCTTGGGTTCTGATTCCTTCCCATCACCAACATGACTGCAGAGTCCAGTGTGCTTCCTTCTGAGACACACTTCAGAGCTGGAAGCGCGAGGTTAAACTACTTTCTCCTGATGCGGCCTTGCTACAAAGCCAACAGGGAACCCCACTCTCACAGATAGGTAATGGTCCATCTAATGGTGTGCATGGCTTAGGGCTCTCATAACATTCAGCTCAGCTATGAAGGAAGAACCCACTCATATTTCAAAGACTAGCCTCAGTGAAGTCCAAATGAGGTAGAATATTCCCAGGACTCCCTCTACACACTGATTTTCTGTGCCAACCAAACGAGTGACATTGGAGCAATGGGATGCTTTATGTAACCCCTGACCAACATGTGACCAACATACTACAGTCATGTGGCCCTCAGTATCACTAGTATATGTTACAAGACAAACCTGAAACCTACTTGTTTCACTGAGACAGACTCTGTCCTCTTCTAAGTTACTTCTGATTGCTTACCTATCTGTTCCTTTTATCTCAGTGTGTATTTGCTTTTAAGAAGGAACTGAACCCTTCGTTATACAGGAAGTAAAACACAATGATCTCAGAGAAGCCAGCCTACCCCGCCTCCCGGTTTGTAGTTAGAAGCAATCTCTGCTATACGAATTTTTACTGTATCAGAATTGACATTTACTCCTGCATTTGAATCGCAGAAAGCCACTCTCCCAAAATAACCTCTCAAAGCTCTGGTGACCTTGCCATCTGCATGAATTATGTAGTAGCAAATGTCACGGTCCCATTCATGGCTACGCCTAACGATCAGGATTCCTGTTTCCTATGTGAAATAGAAGAGGGTGGGGTGGGGATGCGGGAAGAGGGACACACAAGAGTAGACATTGCAATGGCTGTTAACTGAGCCATGGCGATGGCATCCTGTGGCAGTCATGGGTCAGGAGCACGTGGGAGCTGTCACCCTGTCAGCTGACTCAATGTATATAAACACTGGATTTTGGATAAGAATTGGGGAGGAAAGTTCTCTCAGTACTAGTTTTTCAACATCATTGGTCAGTTCTTTATTTGGAAGATAAACATTGGCTTGAATAGTTTTGTGCTTCAAAGTGCATTTTGACCCAGGAGACAGCAAGACATCAAGAGCCCAAAGACCAGCATGTCCGTCTGTCACGTGTGTACTGCTCTTATAGCCTTGATTGTTGCCAAGAGGCAACATGAATTTTCCTTAGGTAAGCCAACCTCACTGAACCCATGGCCATTCACGATTCAAATATTTGTCCTCTGGCCTTTTGTTCTTTCGCATCCTGTCTGTAGATTCTGGTTCCGTGAGGAAGGGCCACACATATAAACAGGTGAAACATCTAGACACTAGAAACCATGTTTGGTTTATCCCCACGATGGCCTTGGTTTCATCCTTCTGGACCTTGAGTATGTAAGTGGGGTTGTTGGGAAGCAGAAGGAAGACCCAGGCTCAAGATCATTGTTTAGTGTTTTTAAATTAAGACTCAAGTTAGAAAAAAAGTTCATCTCTTTTCTGGAAACACAACAATGACCCTCTGGGGCACACTATCTATATGAATACAATACAACCTCTTCAGGGGGCCTTGGGGGAAGCCTAGAAAGACTTTTTAGCTTAAAAGATCCTGCAGTCACCAAATACCCAACATTCTAGCTTCACAGCTTTTTAGTCAAATGAGATCTGTTGAGATGAGCTTAACACTAACACGATAGGTAGGCAAAGTGACTGACCTTGGATGGCACAATGGCCCTTAGGGAGCATGGGGTGAGTGTGCCAATGGAAAGAAGAAGAAGACATGCTCTTTGTGGCAAGCCAACCTAGCGCTCAGATGAAAGACACATGTCTGTCTTCAGGGGGTCAGTTTGTGATGATCCAACTCGAGATAGTGAAGATGGAACATACAAGACACAGAACTCAGTAAACTGCAAGTCAATATCCTCCATCCACACCTGAGGAAACTGAGGCCCCGAGAGAAGATGAACTGCTTGATGAAGGTCACCTGGCTTCCAATTCAGACAGTTTCTCTCTTCACCAGTTCCTTCCCCAACATTCTCTTCCAGAAGGGCTGCTGCTGGCTGCGGTAGCTTGAGTGTCTGTGCTGTGAGTCTACATGGGTCCTCTGCCTTTATTCCTGGGTACAGCTTGGGTATGCTTTGTGACCTAAAGGTTTACATGCTAGAAGCAGGGTCCCCTGTTAGGAGTGATGGAACCTCTAAGAAGTAGGTCCTAGTGGGAGGTAATTAGGTCATTAGGCATGTCACCCTTGCAGGAGGCCAGTGTGAGTCCTAAGGGGCGGGTTAGGTCTCTCCAGGCTGAATACTTATGATGGTTATTACATGGCAATTCTGGCTTCTTTAGCTCAGTCTCTGGCTTCTTTCTCACCTGTGACATCCCCCCCTCCCCTCCCCTTGCGATGTGCTCTTAGCATATGCTGCTATAGGAGACAGTGCAGCCTGAGGTCCCCACCAGGGACTCTGGAGACCAGCCCTGCCGTGGTGTCTCCTGCCTATCAGTCCAGCGACACACACTTTCCTTCTGTCAGTAATGAGTGAGCTGGGTGCAGGACTCACCAGCCTCGGAAGTTCCTGAGTCCTGTCTATGACACCCTACTAGCGAAGGTAACTGTGATGTGACCCTAGTCCCCAGTTGCAGCAGGAGGGAATGCAGACTAGTCTCTTGATTAGGGAGTTAGGGAGCGGGGATGACTGGGAACACCTTTTGTTTTTGGCATAAGGGAACAATACATCCAGCCATGGGGATGCTTGTGATGCTGTGACCTCTCGAAATGGATATTTTCTTCTTTCTCTTTCTCCTTGTCAGGGTAATAAACAAAACTAGCGCAAGTCCCAACCCTCACTTTTCTTGCTCTTAGACCTATATGTTCAAAATTAAAATAAAAGTTCTCAATTATATTCAGAAAAGAGAGCAAATGATCATTACTTGCTGGGGATAAAATTATTTTCTTATTATTTGTGTCACAGGTGAACATGATCTGTGACTAGTGAGACTTGTACTTTTTCAAGGGCTTGCAAAATAAATCCTTCTCTTGCTGTCTGTACTCACATCCGTTTGTGGTTGACAAGGTGATGGCCCAGCCTTCTTTGAAGTCATTGGAAGCCAAATTTTGTTGTATCGTGGCAAAGGTTTTCGCTGGATAAAAATGACAAAATAATTGGATGGGTTTCTGGGCTCTCCAGCTAGCTGAGTGCAGAGAAGGAATTGCATTTTATCAGGGCTCATAGCTGCACTGAGGAACAGGGAAGCCTGGACTCAGCGAGGGCTTAGGGGGCTCCGTGACCTTGCTTTGCCTGTGGTTGGCCCTGGGTTCCGTTCCCATGAATGGAAAGAACATTTTGGATGGCAAGGAAACCCAAGCTAATTAGCCTAAATGACATGTTCATGCTTGGCCAGCACCGTTGAATTTGCCCTAAACAGGACAGCTGAACCTTTCTCCGTTCCTCAAAGGTTCACTGGGGGTTGGAAGAGGGCTGTTCGGCTCTTGCGGCTGTCCTCAGCTTGCTAACTCATCTCGTGGGAATTCCCTTTCCTTAACCTTCCCCCTTAACCTTAAGCTCCTGCTCCGCTCCCTCCAGCCTCCACCCTGGCGAGGCCTCCTGCTCTGCCACATGATATCAACCCATTGGAGTTTGCCTTCTCCTTCTGCCCTGCCCTCTGAAGGTGACGGTCAACGGCTGTGAGTTACGGCCTAGGCTAGCATCCTCTCCTGTTTCTTCCCTTCCTGTAAACTTTCCTAAAAATAAGTCAATGAGATCTTCCAACAAAGCCTCCGGAGCACCCTCCTGCTGATCGCTCCAAATCCTACCTATTTTTCGGGATCTAACTCAATTGCTCCATGCGGCCTCCCTAATCCCTGTGGCTGATGGGGACTTATCCCTGCTCTACACTCTCAGAAGACCTTGTCATTGCCCCTCTCATGACTCCAGCTTCCATTTTCTGCCTTGGACCGCTACTTAAAGTTGTCCTAATTTTCTCATAAGACCAGGAATTTCCACACAGATAGAGGGCATATGCATGATTTATCTTTGTATTGTTTTTTTTTTTTTTTTGAGACGGAGTCTCGCTTTGTAGCTGTGGTCCTAGACGTCGCTGTGTAGACCAGGTTGGCTTCAGGCTCACAGAGATGCACCTGCCTCTGCCTCCTGAGCTCTGGGATGAAGTTGTGTACCGCCATAGCTGATCTACCTTTGAAGCCGACAAAGCATCTGGGTCACATGTGACAGCAAGGGCTCAAGTCCAACTGTGATCACATATGCGTTTATTCGCGCCCCCCTCCGGATCTGTCAGTTTGGCATCCTCCTTCTGTTAACAAAGCCACTTTCTTCCCGTGTCACAGCACCGCCTTCTCCTGCAGCCCTGCTCCTTCCTGCTCATCTTTTCGGCTCTCCGCACCTGTTTAAAACTGCATCCTTTCCCCACCCACGGCCACTTCCCAGCTCCGCTGTCTGTCAGCCTGAGCTTCTGTGAGACGCTCTGATCTTCAGCATCTCTCATGTCAAACTCACCTGACCAAAACACGGCAGCTCAGAGTCACAACAGTGTCACCGTGTGAGTGTCCTCCCTTCTCGGGAGCTGTAGGTGACCCTGACTGTCCTCACTTATCCACACAGCCTCCCTGGGGGCTGGAGAGTCCTTCCGAGTCTCAACCTCCTATTTGGTTTCACTCCTACCACTTGGACCATGTTGCCTCCCGACTTCCAGCTTGCCTCAAAGCGGTGATTCCCAACCTGTGTGACGCGACCCCCGGGGAGTCAAATGACCCTTCCATAGGAGTTGCATAACAGATATCCTGCATATTAGATATTTATATGATGATTCATAATAGTAGCAAAATTACAGTTATGAAGTTTCAAGGAAAATAATTTCCTGGTTGGAACTGTAATCAAGGGTTGCAGGATTAGGAAGGTTGAGAACTACTGCCTTAAAGGGGTCCCAACCCTCTTTAATCCTGGGCCGACGTTCTGTATCCTCAGCAGACCTGGGGTCTACTCACCAGAGCTTATCTCCGGGTGAGCCAGTGCAATCTGTTCTAAGGTTCCCATCTCTTGGCTCTCAGGCCCACTCTTTCCTGCATTCAGGATCCAAAAGGAGTTTGTAGGAACAGTTCTGGAAGGCAGCCCTTATTCATTTTTATTATAGTCTGTGACTAACAAGTTCAGCTTTTATGAATAAGATTGTTAAAACATTTGATTTTAGTAAACCATGTCTTAATATGTATTTGGTCCTTTCTCGTAAATCTCTTTTTCACTCACCATGACACCTTTACTAAACTAGCCTAGTTTTGGATACTTTTTGCATGGCCTTATCCATTCGTTCCTTGTCTCTCTCCCTTCAGGGGAGACTCTATCAAATTCCTGGACCAGATGTTCATCCCTTTGCCCAGGGGCTGAGCATCAGTGGTGAACTAACACAGCTGTGGGGCAGTCTTCAGCCAGCCACTAAGTCCTCAGATGAGTTCAGTCTTAGTGTGACTTAGGTAGTGACCAGAATTACCAGGGAATGGAGCTTCATGGCCCCCAGAGGTAGTGGGTTTCTCTTCCCTAGTCCACGCTTTCCCCACCCTCCCCCTCTGGAAGCTTTCTGCTCCTCCCATCAACCACTGGGTCCAATCCAGAGTGGACCAGAGCTAGGACTTATCCTTCAGAGCCACAGTTCATCTCCTGAGGCCGTGAATCCTGGGAGGGAGGGATATGAAGACAGATTCCCCTGTCTTCCTCAAGATGCGCAGTGTGAGTGTCTGCTTCATTCTGGACCTTCTCCATCTCTGGCCTTGCCCCCCTCCCCCGGACTTTATGTTTGACAGATAATCCAGATGGCAGGGCTCTCTATACCCACTTTTTAAATAGAGTTTCCCTCCCCTAAAGATTGATTTCTACAAAGCTCTCAACCTTGGAGCACCCCTGCTGCACCTGTGGGACATAGGCCAGGCTCCCTCCTACCCTGCCCTATGCATTTCCCTCCACCACATCCCTGGTCTTTGTGGGGCAAAGAGGCTCCTTGTCTTCCACCCCCTGCTCTCTAATTCCTGCCTGAAGGGCCTTCTCCCACATCCTTCATCCAGGAGAAGGCAAACACCTCTCGTTGGAGCACTGAGAAAAAGCATCTGCTAGCGCCTGGAGGTCCATCACCGCTGAACTGTGATTCCTTATGTCTCATGTTTTACAGACTGTGTTTGTTACCTTAGGGGAGAGACTGTGCCCATCAGAGGAAGTATAAGGCACAGGGAAGGTCTGGTGCCAATGCTGGGGATATGCCAGCTGGGAAATGGTATGCCCTAGACTGGAGTCTACCCCCACAACTGCACACCCACGCCCAAACCTTGCTTGGGTCTGGAGATAGACATCAAATACTACAACACTAAGCAACAATATAACCTCCATCGAATGTCTTAGATTCTCTGTGCCCATTTTCCCCTCCTGAAGGGTTCTGACACTTAAACCTAACGCAAGAGGATTTCGTGAGGTTTAAAAATGGGTTGAGGGCCGAGAGAAGGCTCTGCAGTTAGAGTATGTGCACGCTGCTCTTGTAGAGGACCAGAATTCAGTTCCAGCACCCCTGTCAGGCAACCCATAAACACCCGCAACTCCAGTTCCAGGGTGATGTAATGCCCTTGGTCTCCATGGGCACCTGCACTCACGTGCATAAACCTGTACCCAAACTCACAAATACACATAATTTAAAAAGTACGGTAAGATCTGTGACAAATGGGTTGAAAATGCTATACTGTTTAAAAGCATCTTCCACAGAGATAGCTTCTGATAAATATTAGCTATTCAGAAAGCACAGTGCTCCCGGTATGAATAGTATTTGTCTATATGTCAGAGCAGAGACATCCTAGAGGGAAACATGCCTTTGTGAAGCTCTGAGAAGCAGGCCTTCCTGGCCACTACCAACCGGCCATTCCAGCATGCCTTGGATGCTGACTGGATGAGACCAAGAAGCCAGAGCAACAAATGCATGTGAAATCCTAGACTATCATGAAGACACACTTGCTGCAATTTGCAAAATATGAATGAGTCCCATAGACGGATTAATAGCGTCAAGCTGATCTTAGCATCCTGGTTTTAGTAAGTGTGCCATGAAGATTTATTTGGGGAATGCTGGGTGAGGGATATGGCAGACACTACTTTTGCAATCTTTTGTGAGTCTAAAGTTAATGCAAAATAGATTTTTAAAACTCACCGGGCAAAGCATACATATGACCAAGACTTTCCATTAAGGAGTGAGTTTGGTGGGCTCCCTCTCCCGTCAGACTGTGTACAGTAACGCTGGGTGCCCACTCCAGTCGGTGAACTAAATTGACACAGAAATGGGGAGGGAATATGTTTACTGAAGGCAGCCATTTAGATAATAGAGACTTTCCTGTCTCAAAACTCCATCTCGGAGTGCAGGGTATTCAGGGTCACAAAAGTTACAGAGAGACACTGGGTGGGAAATCCTCATGGGGGCTCAGAACTTCCAGATTGCCATCTCATATGACCACATCTGCATTTTCTTGTCAGACAAACACATTACCTTTCTATAAGTCATTTCCCATGAGGGTCTAGAGAGGTGGCAGCGCCCTTAAGAACGCTTGCTGCTCTTGCTGAAAACCCGAGTTCTGTTCCTAGTTCCTTACTGGCAGCTTACAACTGCCTCCAACTCCAACTCCAGGAGATTCCCGACCTCTGAACTCCTCAGGCATCCACACTTGCATGTGCGTGTGAGCACACACACCAAGACCCCACACTCCCACACACACTTAAAAATAAATCTTTTAAAAATCCATATGAGCCAAGGGAAGGAGGAGCTCTGACCCAACCCTTCCCTTGGACTTTAACGCCCGTGTGGAAGAGATGGCCATTAAGAGGAAAATTACTAGGAAAGGAAAGGAGGGGTAACATCCTCCTTCCCGTGAACACATTAGGATTTATTATGTGTGCCCTTGGGGACCATTTAATGCATGTGTCCCTTTGGCTCCCTTCCCTATGGATTTTTTTTTTCATTTGGTGACAAGAGATGTCCAGTTGGGACTGGTTCTATCTCCCTCTTTTATTTGGCAATTTAATTTAGATTACCTTCATATATGTATTTATTTATTTATTTATTTATTTATTTATTTATTTATGACTTCTGTCTCTTCCCCGCCACTGCCTCCCATATCCCTCCCCCTCCCCCAATCAACTCCTCCTCAGACAATGGGGATGTTCTTTTGGGAACTCACCAAGGCCAGCTGGCCTGGGTCTGAAAAAACATGGGATAAAACCCGACTGACTGAACATAATGGACAATGAGGACTACTGAGAAGTCAAGAACAATGGCACTGGGGTTTTCACCCTACTGCACGTACTGGCTTTGTGGGAGCCTAGGCTGTTTGGATGTTCACCTTACTAGACCTGGAAGGAGGTGGGAGGTCCTTGGACTTCCCACAGGGCAGGGAACCGGGTCCCTGTGGATTTACAAGCACTCTATAAACATGACCATTTCCTTTTTTGCTGGTCCACAGGACCCAACACAGTTACGCTGCAGACCCAGCAATGTACAGAAATTCAATCCAATCAGCCTGTCCTCCGTGTATTCCCAGAAAGTGTTTGGCAGATTTCCGAGGAGTACAAGTCTCTAACTCAGTTGAGTTCCTTAAGCTTATTACTGGATCTCGGAATTCCAGAGAGAATTCTTATATTCACTCTCCACTAAGTTTGGGTCTTACTTTGAGAAGTTTCTAGAAGTAAAATGTTTTCAATTTAAGCGTCTCTTAAATGCTACAGTTCATCATAATCTCAGTGAAAAGGGGGGTTGTTATTCTTTGGGGGAACCCCCCCCCCACTGATTTAATATTGAGAGGTGTAAGTGGAAAACACAGCTCTCACTGCAAAGAGAGTAGATAGTTTATTCTGAGCCGAATGTGACGACTGTGTTGTGGGACATACATTTGGGGTGATGATTACATATTCCTCAAAGAGAGTGATTCCATGAGCTGTCACTGGTTACAGAAGAAAAGGAAGCCATAAATGAGCGCAGCTACCAAATGCATTGGTGGGGGCCATAGGTGGGGAAGTTACAGCTCAGCTGGGAGAAACATCTGCTACAAACCTCAGATGCCATCCAGTGCCTTTCTTAGCTTTGGGATTGGCGGAAACTGGTAAGAAGACATTACAAAGCTGGACTGATGAAGAGACGTGAGGTCAGACAGGGATGACGATAAGGGAACTAAGCACAGCCCAAGATAATCTGCTCTGGATCTGCAGTGTTCTGACCTTCTACAATCAGGAGGGAAAATTCTAATCAGCAATCCAGCCTTGTAGAATATTCAGTGCAAATACTCCTCCCAGACCCTGGTT
Source organism: Microtus ochrogaster (assembly GCF_000317375.1). Classification (NCBI taxonomy): domain Eukaryota; kingdom Metazoa; phylum Chordata; class Mammalia; order Rodentia; family Cricetidae; genus Microtus; species Microtus ochrogaster. The sequence goes on from NC_022013.1 coordinate 83,028,132, forward strand.
TTCAGAGGCCAGGAAACTCTGAAATCCCGTCTCCAAAGAGCCTAAAACAGCACCCCATGTGTGGGAACCACCCAGGAGGAACATGAACAAATGGCATGTCTGACTAAGCCCCACATAGGCCAGCCCAAGGCAGCTATCATATCCTGTTTACATAGGCATGGAGGCAGGGGGACGGACCCTCTCTAAGTAGGGCTAACTTCGGGTTTCCTTTGTCACACAAACTCGTGGAAATAAAAGAGATGCGGAGAACTGCAGCATCAAGCCACGTGGAGTCATGTTCATAATTGCCCTTCATGCTCCACCACACAACAGGGCTGATTAGCGCCGGAGTCACGTCTCCAGCCCCTACCTGACATGGTGATTTGGGTTCTTTGCAGCAAATGATTGCTCATTCTTCAGGCTGTGTTTGCTATTGTCAAGAATGGATGTTTCAATAACAAACCGCTGGGGGAAAAACAACTTAAAAAACATTCTTCCAGTAAACCCTCTTTATAATCTAAGATGAGCCCTTCAGTGTTCTCAAATTCTACTTGCCAAAGGAGTACAGTTTCAACATAGATACTTCTAGAGACAGGATGGAGCGACCAAGGGAAGGGAGGGGGCTAAAGTGGTAGAGGGAGAGAGGGGGAGAGGAAAAGAGGGAGAGAGGGCAAGAGGGGGAAGGGGGAGATGGAGAAATGGTAATGGAGAGGGGAAGAGTGGAGAGAAGAGAGGGAAAGGGAGAGACAGAGAGAGGGAAAGGGAGAGACAGATGACAGAGGGAGAGATGGAGAAAGAACAACAGAGAGGAAGAGAGGGAGCAAGGAGAGGAGAGAGACACACAAATATAGAGATGAGAGAGGGGGGAAAGAGAATATTATGCTCTTAACCACTGAGCCATCTCTGGCTCCAGCATCTCGATTTTCCCTGGCTTAGGAGAACGCTGCACACAGGAAGACTCCCCAGTCCCAGCCATGTCACCATAGTGTTTTGTCTCTGCCTGCCTCCTTTCAAACACACTAGCAGCTACACTTTACCACTGCAGTGACACAGAGATAAACACAGCTCAGGGTGTAATACATTCGTTATTATTATGCTGGAGTTGCCTTCTCTTATTTAATTCTGAGACAGGGTCTCACTGATGTCAGGAGCTGTTTCCCCCAAAATTATTACAGGAACCATTGCCATGAGGAGTTAGCAGAGAACCCCACTCACCCCTAACAATAATTAGAATTGTTTTATTGGCAGAGCCTACCCCATACCCAATTATCTGTTAATAGAGAGCTGTTAGCGGAATCTGGCCCACATTCCAAACTATCTAGAGAACTAGGTGTGTCAACTTGTGAACTCCTGTCCGAAGAATCGTGACCTATCGTAACCTCCTGGCCTATGTGACCTACGTGGACCACGCGGCAAGAGCCCAGGCTCCTGCCCCCCCCCCCAAATTCCTCATCCTATATAAGCTGTAACCATACTCTAATAAATGGAGGCTTTGACAAGAACCCTTCTTGGCCTCCTTCTTTTCACCCGCCCATATCTTCCAGATAGCGCCTCTCCGGGACCCTGGAATTACTGATCCTGCCAGGCGGGTTACACCCCTAGACTGAGTGACCCGCCAAGGCGGTCTACACACTGAGAATTGCCCTTCTGGCTCCACCTCCCTGGTGCTGAGATTGCAATCATGCACCCACCACACCCGATCTTTCCTTTCCATTTTAGAGAAAGTGAAAGTGAAAACATCTCTGTGGTCCTCAGAAAGCATCGTGGGCTGTAGTCACTACAGCTACAGCAGCTGAAAGCTAAATCCTCCTCCTACCACAACCCAGTGAGCTGACCTGGAGCAAGCTATACAGCCTTTGCATGCACCTGCCTCCCGTGCACACAGCTGCCCTGCTTGCCCCTCAGCCAGCGGGAAAAGGATGTGGGAACTTGCTGCCCTGCTCAGCATCAGGTCATGCAGAACATCACTATGGGGACAGGCCAGCTCTCTGGAATGCGACAGACACAACAAGGGCACTTTCTCATTCCAGAAGGGGATTGGGGAGGCCTGCTTGGTCCACAGACACCGGTCACAACAGTCACCAGAAACCAGCAGACCGTGGTGTCCCTACGGGTACAGAGGCAGAGCTGTAGGTGTTCATACAATTTAGGTGATCTGAGCACGTGCTGCCAGGTGCACAGAGAGATCCCACAGCACAGTCTCCACCTCCAGGCCCCTATCTGCTTCCGTCATCTCAAGCATGCTGAGTCTCCAGCTTCCCTTCCCTTTCTCCCTTCTCCCCCACCCCTTCTGTCTTTCTCTTTGACCTCTGCTCTTCCACCTTCTGTGTTATCTTCACGTCGGCACTCTTGGCTTGGCCTTCCCTAGGCTAGCAAGTCCTAAAGCCAGGCCTCCCAGGGCCAATAGGTATCAAGAGAGTTGTTATTCTGGCAGGCAAGGCCTTGGCCCATCTCTGGGCTGAGAGCTTTCAGACCGAGAGGTGAGTGTAGCTATCAGGTGGACTGGAAACCCCAGCAGTGAGCAGCAGAGCTTAGCAGTCACCTCTCTGCCCTGGTATTAGACCATGGCCACACAAACAGGACAATGGAACAGCATGCAGTTCCAACAAAAAGAGGAGGGAAGAGCTTACAGAATGGAATGGGGTACTGCCCGGATCATGGTGCTCTGAGAATAAAAGCAGAGGCCAAGAGAAAGGCCCCAGACGTGCTGGCTTCTTCTGTGCAAGTGAGACCTTGGGAAGGACAGCTGAAGAAGCCACGTGTGATGTGGTGGGCATGTTGGTGGGGAATACCTGGATGGGTGGGGTGGGGTAGGACAGAAAGAGGGTAAAGGAAGAAGGACGCTCTGCTGAGTGTATTGTTGGTGCAGTTGGGAACTTCAGAGCATTTTACACACTCCAAAGAATAGTAAGGAAAAGCATCAGGGGCTAGCGCCCGTTGGGGGGGGTTAGTATTCAAGATGAGTGGTCAACAGAGACAAGTGGTTCTAGCAAATAAAAGAATGACTGCACTCAAAAGAGCAGGGCCGCAAAGCAGACAAGAGGGTCTGTTTGGAAGAACAGCAGACAGGTAACAAACTACAGGCCGAGACCATGTTTCTAAGGTGGTACAGGTTTTCCAGTGTCCACACTGCCCTTGGTGGATTCTGAGACTGACCAGATGGCGCTGCGTGTTTCAGGAAACCGGGGTGTCAGGTCTCCGTAGCTGCTAAAGTAAAGAGGCAAGCAAGGCTGGCGTGGACTCTGGGGTCTGCTGGGGCGCGGTGTGGGCTCAAATTCAGCTGAGGCCGATACTCATTCTCAAGCGTTTCGGAAGTGACTGCGTGTGTGCAGACAGGTGAAGCGAGCACGGGGGTCCAGAGGGGACGACGGAACAAAGGCAGACCTCTAAGTGAAGGGCACCTGAGAGAGCTCTTTGTGCTGCTATTTTTGTGTGAAATTATTACAAAAGAGTTGTAAAGCGTAACAAGAGCATTACTGGGTCACACTAATGAAGGCCCCTTTAAGAAAATTCCACTCAAACGGCCGCAATGCAGTTTCTAAGTTGACAAGCATCACATGGCTTTAAAGCCGGGGTATAGTGTGCTTTACCCTGAACCATTTTGACATTAAAAAAAAAAAAACCAAAACTGTTAATGATAAGCCATAAAATGCTCCTGTCAATCAAAGACTCAATGGTGCTTATTGCTGAAAGGGACCCGGAACAATTAGCCCAAATTTTCTTTTTCTGTAATTCCTTCTGGATTTGTTCATTATAATTGACACCAACTACAGTTTATTTCTGTAAAACAAAACAGAGGATACAGGGCCCTGCAAACACCAGAAGCCTATCATAGATGGTAAGAGGGGACACAGCAAGGAATCACAGTGTCACATACCACCTGAACCTGGCACTGGTAAGAGGCGGTGACTCAGAGGACACAGCATAGTCTGTCCCTAGGGCCATGTGTCTTCCTGCCTTGTTTTTCCTCCTTCCTCCTGCCAGGCAGATGGTGCCATGTCTGCCTCCCTCCTTATGGCAGCCTCAGCTCCTGGGGCTCCACTCCCCAGAGCTTTCTCACTCGGAGACTGGAGGGGAGTTGTTCGTTCTCGAGCCTTAATTTACCCAGGGCAGCAGCTGATTGGTCAGCATGGTTCAGGTTCAATAAACTCCCTTTGTTCTCCTCCTCAGAACCTCTCCTCAGAAAGATTCATTCAGGTGCAGTTTTTGTACATAATTCCAAGGGGCCGGGGAGTCTAAAGCATCAGCAGGGGCCTCAGGTGAAGAATCTCTGGTTGGCAGAGTCGTTTAGTTTTGCTGTGTTGTTTGGTAGCTCCCTTCTCTTCGCCTCTCTTAGATGTTAAAGGTACAGGGAAGTGAGTCGTGCATATTTGCACAACGTAAACCTGGGTTCGTATCCCAGTGGCATGTCTCACTCCGATTGTAGCAAAATGTTCCTCGGATACAAGCAAAGCAGCAGCGATTAGCCTTGCCTCTAATTTCCAATTGACGGCATCAGCCGCACGTCTCTGCAAACCATTCCTGCACAGCGCTTGCAGCACCGTGCCCACCTGCAGAGGCAGCAAGTGATGTTTCCATGGATTATTTAGCTGTATCAATCACTGCTGCCTCCGCACTTGCCGCCCACGTCATCCTCTTAAGACGTGTGTGAATTCTAATCTATCTCCCTTCCCTGTTTCCCACCTCGATGCTGGGACGTACAGAACCCCATCAAAACAACTTCTCAGCCTTGCTTTCCCAAGTTCCAGATCACCTTCTCCCACACCACCCCAAGTTGCGTGCTTTGGTCAGGATTCTGGGTCATGAAAGCAAACAAAAAACAGAAATAGAACTCCAATTGACTTGAAAGAGAGGCTTGCTAGCTTATTGCAGAAGCATTGGCTTATAAAACCGGAATAGTCCCAAGGAAGTAGAACTGATGTTAGATACAACAGTATCTGGGGACACAAAGTAGGTCACCAGACCAAGACCATGGCCAACTTCCTACTCATCAACCCCAAAGCTTATCTCAGACAGAACCAATCCACAGTGACCTCCGATCAAGTCTGGCTTAAATCCACCTTCTAGTAGCATCCCTACTAGAGGGAATGCCTTTCTGCCCCAACAGTTCATTAGAGGAACATTGATCTCATATGCAGCACCAAGCCGATCACTGTGGCTGGAGAGACAGAGATACTCCCTGGCCAAGGCAGTGGTCACACGGATACCTGGGAACTTGTCCAGCATGACTGCCTATCTCCAGGAGGTCCATCTCCCCGGGGACTAACTATGTGGAGCAAGCGAGGGCTCCTAGACAAAGTGCCGGACCTCTTATCAGAAGGCAGGGATAAGAGTAGACACTGAAAAGCAGCAGCTCCCAATTTTAACTGCTAGTCCATTTTTTCTCCACTTCCTTCTTGAAATTTCAGTCTGTGGCAGCTTCACACACCCCAAAGCAAAGACAGCAACTTTACGGCCCAGTACCCACCCTTTTCTAACATGGTCCTTATATTGTCTCAGATGGATAGTGACAGAATGGGAGTTTATCTTGACGATGTCAATTGCCCACAGCAGGGACAAGAACACGGATGGATTTTCCAGTTTCATGTTACTCTTAGTGGTTTTGTGCTATCAGGTTATTATTAGTGGGTTTATAACATTGAGAGATAGTCCCATCTATAGGTATGTGGGCTTCATAGTTTCTGGCTCAGTAAGCAAGGCCATCTGCTCATAATTAAAGGTAATTAGGAGGACTATAGATGTGACCTAGAAGTGTTTCTAGAATCTCACAAAATCTCCAACACTCTACTTTTTTCTTGTTGTACAATAGCCAGTGCTATCGAGCTACATCACTCCTCCTGTAGAGCCTTGGAAGAAAGTGATTGAACTTTCCCAGCTCTACTGAACGCTATCACTCGCCCTGCCTGCTTACAATAAATAGGATGATCCATCAAGCAAACTAGATAAGTGTGTGCATGCTCTTTAGAAATTACAACCCAAAAGCAAGATGGTAGGAGTGTTAAACAGCAATTAGAGCCACTTACTAAGCCATCCAACAATTATTTGCAAAATATGTGCCATCTTGAAGCATCTGTGGCATTTGCAAGGGCTATAAAAACAAACACGGTGGTTTCTAAAGCAGTGCTCTACAAATAGGCTATGCAAACCATTGCAGCGTCAGGGAACCGGCTATGTGTGTCACAAGCACTCATCAGAGAGGCGATTCCCCCAGGAGATCCGGGTATTTCAGACAGGCCTCCAAGGATGGGTGTTATCACATATGATGGAATGGGGGCAAGGCTGTGGCTGACCAGACAGAGAGCAAGCCGGAGAGCCCCTGAGATTCCCAAGTGACTTCCTGATAGCTGGCCTATCCATCTTTGCCCATGCGTGCCCACATCCATCATTCTCAGCGTCTCAGTCTTTATTGGATTTGCAGCCGTTTTGAAGAATATGTGGCTAAATATTCTTTGTCACCTAACATTGGGTATCATATATCTTTCCTTCACTTCTTTCCTGCTTTGATTTTCAATTTCCGCTTCTCTTCATCAGAAATTAGAACTATTCTATCTGGTTGTCCAGGGTAGAAATGGCAAGTTTTCACCTTCAAAATTTCTGTTATCAACCCAGATCGGAGCCTTCCAAATTGTGCTTTCTTTAATAAAAGTAATTTCATATAAAATTCTCACCTCAAAGTAGGACAGAGAGATATACCATACAAGCAACTATATTACATTTTTTTATTATTATTTTCAGGTCTGGAGAGATGGCTCAGCAGTTAAGAGCACTTACTGCAGAGGATCCAGGTTCAGTTCCCAGAACCTATATCAGGTGGCTAAACACCACTTGTAACTCCAGTTCCCAGGAATCCAACAACCTCTCAGGCCTCCTCAGGCACTTGCATGTGTGTGCACAAACCCAGACAGGCACACACATACATATAAATACATTTTAGAATCTTTTTCTAAAAATCCACAATAGCAACTTGGTTTCTCCTAACTAGATGACTCTTTTGGTATCCATCCTGACCGTGTGTCTTCAGCTCCATGCTCAGGGTTTCTCGGTTGTGCAACCTCAGGTTCATGTCAGCCATGTGGTTCAGCAGAAATTCTCCATGTTTATGTTCCCCTCAGCCCAGGTGTGAATTCTCTGTGTCATTCTCTCCATTCACAAAACAGGCTGAGCCAATCCTCAGTCCTCTGATGAAAGTACAGAATAATGATTTTTTTTTAAGTAAAGGAAGGGAATTAGAGAAAGACAGACAGAAAGATATAAAGACAGAAAGACAGATAGGCAGACACACAGAAAGAGAGAGACTGACTCAGCTTGGAGCCAAGCCATGTGACTCTTAGCTGCGTCAGACAGCTCTGGCCAGACCTGGTGACGTCCGGGTTATGCTACCTTCTGGTGTGCCAGAAAAAGTGCTACTCAGATTCCCACATGTACCAGGTTATTCTCTTGGGTACAGAAAAATGAATGAACAAATAATTGAGGCTTTGGTTCAGGAAGCAGGAACCTCCTCTGTCAAGCTACAATCCAGAGAGAACGGATCCGTCTTCACAGTGATCCACACTCATTAGGAGTGAATCAAGCCGTTTAACCACTAAGTGCTTTATTTAATCACTGTTGCAGGAGACGATAGAAAAACAAATTTCAAAAGCAAGCGTCTTCTTACCTCCATTACTCATCACGACTGGAGCAGCTCTCTAAATGTCTACACCCAGCTTCCGCTGCTTATGACATTTTAATGGCTCTCCATTCAGACAGTTTTGCTTGGAAGAATGGGAGCCAGTTGGGTTCAGACAATCCGGTTCTGTAACTGGGTCTCAGAGGATGTGAGGGGCTGAGGGGTCTCTCCAAAGCTGGGCCTGCTGTTTCCAATCCAGTGTCCTCCATTGATAACTCATCAGTGCTGTTTGCTCTGTCATTGCATAGAGAAAATGATGGCTGACCTTGAACTCAGATCTGCTTGCCTCTGACTCTTGAGTGCTGGGACTAAAGGTGTATGCGAGCTACCACTGCCCAAGTAAGTTCCAGGACAGCCAGGGTTACACAGAGAAACCCTGTCTCAGTAGAGGAGGAAGGAAGGGAGGGAGGGAGGAAAAGGAAAAAAGGAAGGGAGGGAGGGAAGAAGGAAGGGAGGGAGGGAGGGAGGGATGGCATCCTGACTTGATACCATGTGTGGGAGACGAGCCAGGGTCGAGGAAGTGCAGAGCAAGGGGAAGGCCCTGTGGCAGGGACTACAGCCATGGTCCACACACTGCTGGTTTTCATTGACCCTTTCCCTCTTAACATCTACAAGTAGTTATCAAGGGCTTATTGAAAGATATACTACATCAAGATTAGAGTGAGAGCCAAAAATGGGAACACCACCCCAGGGAAGAGGTGATCAAGGACAGAGAGAACAAGAGAGTGCCCCAAATGATGGTTGTTACAGTGTGGACCTTAAGGGCTCCTATAGGCTCTTGTGTTAAAGGCTTGATCCCCAACCTGAGACGCTGCTGGGAGGTAGGGGTCTTTGAGTGTGGGATCTAATGGGAGGTCTTTAGGTCACTGGGACTGTACCCTCAAATGGAGCCACTGGACTTTGGAATCTTCGTCTTCTTTCCCACTGAACTATGAAATAAGTCATCTCTGCTTCCCCACTGTGATATGTGGGGCTGGCATACCTGCAAAGGAACAGGGCCAATCAACAGGGACTTAAAAACTTATCCAACTGTGAACCGAAAGGAACCTTTCCTCTCTTTAAGTTTGTCTCGGGTATTTGTTACAGTAACAGAAAGCTGGCCGGTGGGTGAAGAAGGGAGATTCCCAGGTGGCCAAAAGATCAACCAATTGAAACTGGAGACTGGAAGAGAGAGGGGTCTGTGTGTTTTGAATATTCAGTGACATGTACCACTGGGAAAGAGTTTATAGACATGGTAGTAAGAAACCCTTTGAAAAGCAAGCAAAACAGGCAGCTGTTCGCCTTATAAACAAAGGCTATGAAAAGTTACATTACAAAGGAAATGGAAACAGCTAAGCTGTGAACATGGTATCCATAACAACAGTTTAAGCCTGAGGTACAGAGCAGATCAATATCGCATAAATGTATTGAGAGGTTGTAGAGGAGGGAGGCGAACCTGAGGGGCAATCCACAAAGGCCTGGATTTTCACCCGCCCTCCAAAGGAAGTCGAGACATACTATCTGAAGCTGACAATCAAGACTTCATAATACAAGTGTGACATTTAGAAATAGCTAGTTAAACATCCCCTAGCCAGTTTGAAAAAAAAAAAAAAGTTAGAGGAGCAAAAGCTGGTTGCTTTAGGACTGGGAAGTGAAGCAAAGGAATTACAGAAGGAGAGTTTGTTTTTGTTGTTGCTATGTTTTTGGTTTTTGTTTGTTTGTTTGTTTTTAGTTTTTTGAGACAGGATTTCCCTGTGTTTAGCCTTGGCTGTCTTAGAAATCACTTTCTCTGTAGACCAGGCTAGGTTCAAACTCAGAGATCTGCCTGCCTCTGCTTCCCAAGTGCTGGGATTAAAGGTGTGTGCCTCCATGCCTGACTAAACAGGGAACTATCTGACTACCTCAGTTTTATGCGTATATACATGGCTAAAAATACCTGTTAAAGCAAACAAACACAGCTATATGTGTTTTAGTGTTGTTTTTAATCATAAGTCTTAGTGCTAGATAAAATACAAAAATTTCAGTTGAATTTGAGCGCTCTGTGTGTGTGTGTGTGTCTGTGTGTCTGTGTGTCTGTGTGTGTCTCTGATGGAACCTAGGGTCTCACACCTACTAAGCAAGTACTCTGTTACTGAGCCATGCAGTATATGACTGAACCTTGAATTTCATGAACATCAAGTAATTTTTAAGTAGGTTATACTCCAAACATTGAATGTGATGTGGTTTTATTAGAAAGATAAATGTTGAGCTGAAATTCAAATTTAGTGTTGTGTATTTTTAGTTGCTCAACCTGACACCCATAAATCATAGGGATTTGTGTCACTAGCTGTTTTGTTTACTGTCTTACAGAGACCACTTTGTAAACAAGGGAGAAATTTCTTTAGAGTCTTATTTCCATGAGGTTGTATATTATCTATCAAACATTGAATTTTTCCCCCTTCTAAACAGTCTGAACCATGCAGAGAGACTGATCTAGACTGAAGAACTGCCACTAGAAGTTGTTGTTCTGATAAAGTCTACCCTCACTCCCCAGTCTAAATTTGGTGGAGCCGCCACAAACTTGGTACTGAGGCAATGAGCAAAATGGCTACATTACCCAAATGCCAAAAGTTAAAACAAGGTGAAGAGGAAGCAACAAACAGAGCCCCATGTGGTTTTCTAAGCCATCGGCCCCAGAAACATATTCAGAGCTAGCTGGTATCCCCAGTGACCCAGCCTGGAGTCAACATCTTTCAGAAGGCACAGAGTGTGTCTGGGAATAAGGCCTTTCTCTTCACTTCACAAGATAAGCATTAGTCATGACACCCGGGCAGGCCAATCATTAGGATGCTGAGTTTGACTCTTTGTCCCTGTGGGAAAAGATTATCAGTCATCAAGGAGATGCTAGCCTTGGCTTCAGGAGGAAGGAATAAATTATCCCTTATTCGACACCCTTGCTGGCTCCTTAGCAGCACTGTTCAAAGGCACCTAGAGAGGAGGAATTCTAAAGGGAAATGAACACCCACGGAAAACAGAATTGCCACTTGCAGGCTGACACTGGGCAGACTCTGCTTTGGAGCAATTAGCCAGGATCCATGCAGCATGGACGTCCTCTGCCTTGCTCAGGAAGCACCCTGCTCTTGCAGTAGGCACAGCCACATACTTCTGCTCTGGGTTTGTCTAGTTGTGAACAGCATCAAGAAGTGTGTTGGCCTAATGGGTGTGTCTGGGAAGTGCTTTCTATGATGGGAGAGCACAGGGTAGGTGCTGTGGGACAATGGTCTGTACCCTGTCACTTGTATTTTAAATAAACGCTGTTGGCCAGTAGCCAGGCAGGAAGTATAGGTGGGGCAACCAGGCAGGAAATAGGGGTGGGGCAATGAGAATCCGGGGAAGAGGAAACAATCAGTCTGCAGTTGTCACCCAGATGCAGAGGAAGCAAGATGTGACTGCCTCGCTGAAAAAGTTACCAAGCCACATGGCTAACACAGACAAGAATAATGGGCTAATATAAGTTATAAGAATTAATTAATAAGAAGCCTGAGCTAATGGGCCAATCAGTTTATAATTAATGTAGACCTCTGTGTGATTCTTTGGAACTTAACAGCTGCAGGACCTGGTGGGACAGAAACTTCAGACAACAGGTGGGGAGTGTGAGCTCTCTCTGGAGTGGGAAGAGATGGATACCTAAAACCTGATTATATCACTTACTTATGAGCTGGGTTCACATTGAGCCAGCAGCTGCTGCCTTTGTTTCCTCATCTGCAAAACGGGTTTGACAAGTTCTTCTCCCTCACAAATGGCAAAGAGCAAATCCCTACTGAATGTAAACTCATTTTGATCTGGGCAACCTCTCCCCAAAGCTGTCCCATCAAAATACCTCCTTAGACCCACGGGATGATCAAATCTGAACTCTGGATCAAAGATGATGGGCAGAACAACATCTGTAGGTGTGCAAGATCTGTAGCACGATGGGAAGCCTCCATGTGGGTAGAGCCAGTAGTGGAATTACCAATGGAGCTGCTGGTTGGAATACCAGGAAACATCTACCTCCCAGAATGTTCCTGGCAACGTACAGAGTGGGCACTTCCTTTCTGAACCCGCAACTAACACGTTCATGGGATCCAGAAGAACTTGTAAGATGCAGGTAGTTTTGGCGAGCACTTGGCATAAGCTTTTCCGAGACACCTGGTGGGAAGTGGTATTGGGGTGTGATGACTGAAAGAAGATGGGGAAGAGCATTTTATCCTGATGTGCCCCGAGGCAGAGGAGACAGAAAAGAAAGACTTACCCCAAGATGCCATGGTCACTCAGTCTTACCTTACACAGTATCATACCTATATAATCATATATGACCTGTTTCTTTGGGAAACAAAGATTTATGGAAAAATGACTGTTTGCTGATGTTACTAGCCATTCCTCCCTTCTACGTCATTGATAAAATGTGTGTGTGTGTGTGTGTGTG
>NC_022013.1:83040299-83073490 GCF_000317375.1 Microtus ochrogaster
ACATATATACCATGACGCATGTGTGGCTGCAGAGGACAGCTTGTAGGAGCTGATTATCTCCTTCCATCATGTGATTCAGGGATGGAACTAAAGTCATGGTCTTGTCAAAATCAGCACTCTTTCACAATGTACATGTGTGTCCGTCTTTCCTTGTCATATGGCCAAGTACTACGCTGGACAAACAGAGGGGGTCAGGAGTACCATATAGCAACTTCCAGGCAATGTCTTTAAAAGATGGCAGACAGGTAGATCTTGCCACCCTTTCTCACTCTTCTGGAGTAGGTGAGCATGGCAGTGGGAGAACAGGGGGATGGAAGCAGCATAGAAACCTGAGCCCTTGAGACTAGGAACGGCCTTGTTTGCACTGGATCACTCCTCAGAACATTGTGTGTATGTGTGTGCATGTGTGTGTGTGCACACGCACATACGTGTGTACAGGTATGGAGACCAGAAGTTGACATCAGGCACTTCCCTCTATTTTTGTGCATCTTGTTGATCTCAGGACACAGCCTGAGACTGAACATGGAGCTCACCACTTCAGCTAGATGGGGTCAGCAGGCTCCCAGAGCTGCCTGTCTCCATCCGCACCTGTCCCATGTAGCCCAGCACTAAGACCACAGATGTATGCTGTTGTCCCTAGCTTTTATGTAGGTGCTGGGGTCCCAACTCAAAACCCTCACACTCCCACGATCCAGCTCCCCAGCCCAGGATGTCTTCCTTCTGTAAGCCAATTTTACTATCTCTTCATCACACACATCGGAACCTAATTCTTCCAACAGACACATCTTCTAAACAAGAAAGATTGGAACCATTAGAAAGAATGATTAAAGCAAGCCAACGCCAACAGAAAGGACTCTCGGGGTGACTGCAGGACCAGATGTTTTCATTCCAGACACCCAGGAAATAGGCTTTCAGTCTTGTGTGCCCGTTCAGAACACAGTAGACAAAACCCCCTTCCGTTCTACTTTATTTCTGAAAAAGTTTTGCTTTGTGCCTGGGGATGGACATGTTTCACAGTTTCCTTTGGATCCTTGTAATTGCCTCAGCGTGAAGGACTTCTCATGTTTTCAATCTAAATTAAATTAAAGACTTTTTTAATCCTGGGTCTCCATGCTCCGTGTGGCGTCAGTGTCCTTTCTGTTCCTCAGGGCTGGGAGCTGCTCTAAGGGAAGCAGCCTATGCACCCATCCCTTTCCCAGGCCATCTCCTGGCTGGTGACCTTAGCGCCTTCTCTGTAACCGCCTACAGCCAGTCACCAGTGTGTTTGTCTCACGGCCAGAGAAATTGGCTTGTGTCGTCACGCTGACGCTTCTTACGGTTGATCTGGGCTGTTGTTCGCAGCTGGCATCTGCTAAAGCCAGTCTCCGACAGATGATTTACCACAATTATCCCAGTTACCGGCTTTAGCCTGTGTCTCACATCCTGAATCTCCAGGAAATCAAGGCAGACCACAGGAAGCAGAGCTATTACCCAGTCGGGGCTTTGTGTCTTCTTATGTTTAGATTTCACGGGGACAGTGACTCTAGAAGCCGTGTGGCTTCACATTTCCAACACATCTGCCACAGGCAGAGTCTTGACTTGGGACTCGGGATTATGGGAGGAGGGGATACAACCACTGTGTGTCTCAAACTCCCTGATGTCATTGAATCGGCCGCAGGTCCCACTTTCCTGTCTAGCACACCCAAATCACAACCTCATGGGAGCAGTCTGGGAAGCCACACCCAATCCTGGGGCAGTTAGGGAATTATCGATCCAGCTCTCTGTAAGGGTGTAACAGTCTTGCCAAGGGAGCCAACGGGGTCAGTGGCTATGGAGATGGGCAGACATAACTCCCTATGGTTCTGGATAAGGATGTTACTTCTTAGAACCTTAATGTCCTTGTCTGTAAAATGGGAATAATAGGTCTCACTTCTCCAGCACATGCTGAAGACTACAAATACGTGTACATGAAGACACGTGGTGCTTAGTGCAAGCTAGGCCAACACTGACCATCAGCTTTACTGTGATGATGATTTTCAAGACTCAAAGTGGTCTTACTTGTAGTGAAGGATGGAGACTTTGAGACTCTGAAGTCTCCCTTAACGTTGACACCACTGGGAACTGGGTTTGCAGAAAGAGCCCTCCTGGTATAGACTGTATGCTCCCAGCTCAAGGAGAAACAGGGCAGAAGACGCAGGCATTCCCTGCATGGTAAATTGTGAGAGGCTGGGCAGACTTTGTAGCCACGTTAGCAGGTTAGGGTTTCAGCCGAGGGTTTCTTCTCACTCCATATGAAGAACTTCCTAAGCAATAGGCAGATGGTTTCTTTGTGGGGGGAGGGGAGGTAATTAGAGAGTAGTCCCTTAAAGATGTGCCTGTATACCCACAGAAACTAATTCTCTAGAATCTTAAACCCGGTTCAGAAATCTCGAGGAGCACTGTTTGTCCTAAATCATCTTAGATGTTCTATGTGGATTTTACTGGTCCTGGGCCACTGATGTTTGTTCAGGCCTGGCCCAGAGCCCCTATTAACTTCGGCCATCTCCCTCCTTGTGCAGTGAGGTCTGGACTCGGAATCTGGCCTCAGTGTGCTGGCAAACTGTAAAATCAGGCAGTGCTGTGTTTTCCACCCCACTTGGAACAACAGAGGACAAACACTGTCCCCACCATCTGTCTGAACCTGCTGGTACTGGTTTGGACAACAAGCAGTGAGACTTTTTAACAGAAAGAAAAGCACATGGGGCCGAGTATAAACCCACTGTCCAGCCACAGCACAATGGCAAGCTGGCTGGAAAGGGTGATGCCAATCTTCAAAACTCTAGGCAAACTGTCCTTTAACCTCTAGAACTGACCCCAAAATGGGAGTTAGTCTACCTGCCCCCTTGATGGGCAAGAAAACAGGCCTGTGTTCTAATAACCCAGTAGAACCTTGGACAAATTGTTTCACAAATTATGACAATAATGTCTAACTTAAAGTCTTGTAAAATTAAAAGTATTTCAAATAAGAAAAAGAGGGGCGGAGCTTATTCAGTAACTATTTTGAGACATGAAGGTAGACTAAAACTTACTTATCCTGAACCCAAAAATCTTGGTTCTTTAGTCTCCCCCCCCCTTGACTGTGGCCTCTGGGGATTTCTTAGCTTCTATGTTTGTGGGGTTTGTTTCATGGCTAAAGTGGGAGAAATAATGTTCACTCTCTTCCTAAAATTTCTTAAAAGATCAGATGAATTAATGTATGATAGCATTGTGCAGCCAACAGGTCACAATCACAAGTATCGGGGGAAGTATATCCCTCAGTAAACAAGTTACTCAAAGTCACAAACCATGTGTACAAGAGATAAGATGTAGGCATTTACCATAGTCCCCACTTCTTTAATGGTAGAAGATACATTTTTTTGGTTTCTAGAGTTATTCATAGGCCCCAGGCTTCAAGAACCCAGCAATTTCATCTTCAACACACGATCATCAGTTACAGAGTCAGTAGTACCAAGCATTTCCTGAGAATGCACACGAGACAGCCCAGAAGGCACCAGCACCTTGAAGGAATTGGAATTAATGGCAATGCTCCAGTCTGGACTCTCCAGTTCTTCGGGAACCTTCTTCCTCTCCTCCTGGTCATTTCCACGTGCCACAGTCAGTCTCTCCTGCGCTTGCTCTGGAGGTCCCGTTTCCTGTGTGCTGCCATTCTCAACAATACACAGGGAACTCAAGAAAACTCAACCAGCCCCAGCTCTAGGTCCTGCCATTTATTCTGCAGACCCATCCCCAGCACTGCAGAGATGAACCTGGCTACGGCCCTGCTAATGTGTAAAGAATCTACCCCTTCCACCCTGAAGCTGGGGTGCCGGAGAAGGGCATGCCAGGGCAGATGGCTGAGGCCAACCTGCCAGGTTCTCTAACTCAAAGCAAGTGTAGCAAGGACGGGATATGAGAGGGAGGAGCGGTGGTCCCCAGGAGGGCAATGCCAGAGGGGCTCTCAGTACACAGTTGGCCAGCTTGGAGCCAGGAGCTCTGGGCTCCTAATGAATCCCCAGAGATCAAGGCCAGCCCTGGACAGCCTCCGAAGCTGGCTGCTCTGAGTGAGCCTTGCAACTTCCTGGCAGGCTGGGTGTGTAGCCTGGTCGCCTTGACCACCAGAGGGAGAAACCTTGGGAATGTCTGCTTAGGACTCTGTGCCGCTGGGTCCTGGAGTGATACCTACCACCTGGGCTTGCTCCCTTGCCTTTACCCTCCCTGACCTGGGGATTCCGGAGCATGCTTGCCCAGAGCCCTCGAAGTAGCCCTCCGCTCACACCATACCTTACTGTTTTAACTACATTTCTCAAGCCGAAGTTGCTAACAAGGTTGGAGAAAAGGGTGAAAAGGAAGACAGTGGTGGCGCTGAAGGAGCTGAGCCAGCAAACCCATGAAACTAAATGCCGGCGGGAAAAGCTGCTGGAGGACAGCAGACAGCTACTGGAGGAGAAATACCATGTGCAGGCTGAAAACCAGCTTTTCCTGGAATACCTGTGTAAGAACAAGGAGCAGTGTGAAAAGAAGCAGGAGGCCCTGCGGAAGCAGTATGCCCAAAAATGTGGCGAAATAGAACAAAGGAGACAGGAACTGGCGTCCAGATATGCCCAGAGAAACGCAGCCCTTCAAGCCCAGCTCCTGCAGGGCAGAAAGACCCAGCAGGATTTACAGCAGCAGCTGCAGGCACTGAAGACTGTTTACACCATAAAGGAGTGGCAGGACAGGAAGATACAGACCTTGGAGAAGGAGAAAGAGAAAATTCGAGGTGAGACAGCGGCCAAGGACAGGGAAGCACACATCCAGTTTCTGCAGGAAAAGGCCCGGATGGAGAAGGAGCTGGAAGAGTTGCGCTTGATGGAGCTGGGACAGAGCGGCACCAAGGGGCCAAGGAAGGAGTACAGGGCCTTGGCCCTGGCCTGCAAGCAGGCTCATTTGGAGTTCTATGGCCGCCTCCACAGAGAGAACCAGCAGCTACGGAAGGAGCTTCAGCAGCTGAGTCAGGAGTACCGCAAGGTGGAGGCTGTGAGAATCCGCTTAGAGAAGCAGCAGCAGCTTCTGAAGGAGGAGCAGTGGTATCTAGAGGCCTTGATCAGAGGGCGGCAGCGGCTGCAGGCAGGACGTGAGCGCCACCGTGGTCATAATCCATGCCTCAAGGAAGAGCACGCTTCAAAGACCATGCTGAGCCCCAAATCAAGAACAAATTAAAAGTAACAGCTACCATAACTGACTAAGGAATCTGAGCACTGGAGGTAATCTGTAATCAAAGCATCTGTCATGGAGAATGGAATTGCGCTTTCATGACGGGCAGTTGTCGCAATATCCGGTTGTGCTCCTAGTCTGAGGTCCACATCCAGGCCCTCTGCCCACCTGGGCTGTTGTGGGTTTCAAAGATTTAGAACATTTGGGAAACTTTTTTTAAAATTGTTTTTGTTTGTTTGTTTGTTTTTTGTTTTTTTTTTTTTTTTTTTAGACAGGGTCTCTTTGTAGCTTTGGAGCCTTCCTGAAACTTGCTCTATAGACCAGGCTGGCCTCCAACTCACAGAGATCTTCTTGCCTCCCGAGTGCTAGGATTAAGGGCGTGTGCCAACAACACCTGGCTTGGAAGATTTTTTAAAAAGTTGTGCCACATATTTTTATAGCAGCATTTGAAATTCTCAGATTGCTCATTGGCAACATGTATTTTAGTTCAACCACACTTACTTTTTTCTTAATATGTACTTTCTAGTCACAAAGTGAGATATATAATTCATATGTTCTGTGTATTTTTTCCCATTTGAAACAGCTAGGAGTCATATTTTAAACTGTAGGGCTTTGTTTGTTTGTTGAGAGGGTTGTATCCTTGCATTTGTTGAACTGTGGGTTCTGGTCCAGGAGAATGGTCACGTATTTTGTTTGGCAAGGCTCCTGCATGAAAAAATGTGGTTGGCTTTATGGTTCTCAGAAATTATTGGTAATGAAAATTTTAAAGTAGCTTTCTAGAGTTTTCAGCTTTATTGATATGTAAGTGGATTTGTTTAAAATCGGATTAAAAGGGGACTTCACTTTTCAATGTGTCTTATCATTTAACATTGCTGATGAAATGTGTGCTTTTCCATTAGACAGTAAAAACAAAACCTACTCTTGATAATTTCTCCCCCCCAGCTTTATAAATGCAGTATTTCTACGGCTATGTGGTATTTCTATAGAGTATTCATTATGTCTCATCGTATTATTATCACCCGTTGATGAGGTGATAGAACATTTTCGTAATGAGATGAAATGGGGAAATGACATAAACAAAATGGCCCAGAGTTAGGTCACTACATCAGGGCCACTGTAGCACCAACGCTGTCATGTGCCACTGTCCATCTGTACCCTAGACAGCTAGCGAGTGGGGAACAGGTTGGTAGGATGTACAACACAGAGACATTGAGCAAGAAGCATTTGTGATGCTAACATGGTACAAGATTTCACCATGCTCCGCAGACACATAAGACATATGAGTTATTTCTTTCCAGAATTTTCCATTTGATTTTGGACTGAAGTTGATCATAGAAAATCAAAAAAGCAGGTAAGGAAGCCATGGGCAAGAGGAGTTGCCACAGCGCCAAACCAGGTCTGTCCCTCTGCGGTACTGTTTGGAAAGGAGGAACACGCTAGACCTCACTCCTTTTCTCGCGGAATAAGCATGAGTTCTCCTCGAGTCTGAGGTAACTGTGGGCCTTTGTCCTTTGTGCCTTGAGCAGGGCTGATTTTATACACTACTGACAGGTTGCTTCCGGCCTCTGGAGCTGAGACAGGCAGTCTTTTTCCTGAAGGCCTGGGAAATACAAATACAAGGCCCAGTGCTTCCTGTAGGTTCTACAGCGTACTGTTCCACCCCAGAGGAAAACAGCCATGGAAACATAAGGGACGGGGCATGCATGCTACAGTAAGATTCTGTTTACAGGAACAGCCAGTTTACCAATCTCTGCTCTAGAAGAGAAAAGGTTTTCCCTGCTTGCTTTCCCCACTTCCTTCTTGCACCATCAAAACATACATGTGCTGACTGTGAATATACAGGCGTGCAAGCCAGATGATGTTAGCTGTGACTACGCAGGTGTGCAAGCCAGATGTTAGCTGTGAATGTGCAGGCATGCAAGCCAGATGTTAGCGGAAGTACCGAGATGAAAGTGAAACCACACTGGGGCAAACCTCTGGAGAGGTGAAGGCGCCTCCTCTACTCCAGGGGTTAGGGATCTTCTTGTTCCGCTTTTTCCATATCTATGTTCTACACCAGCCAGCCAGACCCTAAGCCCCTTTCCCTAACTGTGAGCTCTCATACAACATACACACAGACCCATCCAAACATACAATAAACATGAGGCAGACACCGTCCAAGAAAAATGAATTCTGGGCTTACATTGAAACAACCCAAGCTACTCCATATTGAACACATGCTCTTTGCTCTTAGAATTCTGTGGCTTCTTTCTCTGTAAGTTCTAGTCTCCCACCATACTGCTTAGCTTCCTGTCATCTAGTAATTTCTGTCATCTCGTTAGGCAGAACAATTGAACCGTTATCTCACTGCATCCTTGTGCTTCTCTTACAGAGCTGCTGGGAGACCACTTCCTCATTGTCCCCCTCGTTGCTGCAGTTCCCGTTACCATTCACCTGAAACAACCCTCTCTCAACTCAAAAGCAAATTTTTGGTTTTACTTTTACATAGCCTTTTTTCTACCATGACATACTTTAAATCTGTTTGTTAAGAATTTTTGTTGTTTTGTTTTCTGAGCTCTAGGGTAAACAGGAAGAGTTATTTAAAAAAACAAAGAGGGAAGGCAACATTGTAGCAATCACTGAGCAAGGCAGAGAGGATGGCGGTGAGGAGGACATCAGTGAGCAAGAACACTGTCCATTTTCCTAAGATGCCATCATGCCATCATTGTCTGTGGTGCCAGTGGCCCCTGCCCTGGGGGGTGTTTGTTCTAGAACAGATGCGGAAGAGTGGAGCCCACAGTGCTGACAGGAGCAGTCCCGTCAGACTAAATACATTCCTTGAGCAATTTCCCTGATGAGACAATGTATACCATTCTCAAAGCAACATTTTACAGAAACTCAAAACCAAAACCAGATGCCCACTCTGTGTTGTCAAACACTTCTCAGCCAGAAATTACCCAGGCAGAATTACTACCGGGATATTCAAGAGGAAAGGAAAAGGAGATTAATGCTTTGCTGCTCTGTGGAATCTCTGGTACTGTAACAAATAACCGAGACAAGCAATTTAGGAAGAGAAAGGGGCTGATGTGGCTCACGGTTTCGGAGGCTGTAATCTGTAATGCCTTAGCCCCGTTGCTTTTCAGCCAGCTTGCATCATGGAGGAAGCACGAGGCACAAGAAATGTACTCTGAAGACTGAGACAGGATAAGGAAGAAGCTGAGGTCCCTCTGTCCCCTGCAAGCCTCCCCTCCACCCAGTGACATCTTTAAAAGGTCCCTTGCTTCTCCTTAGGTCTATGGTCTAGAGACCAAGGCTTCAATACATGGCATGTGTGGTCACTGGTTATGTCACTTGATGCCTGCCACTTTCTCAGTGCCAACTAAGGAAGCCCTGCCTGAGGCACCGGTGAGGGATAACTGGCCTCTGCCCATGCAACCTCCACACCCAGAAATTTTGCCCTGCCTGTGATTAGAAAGAATTCTGTGCAAGTTTTCTGTTTCAGTTTTCTCAGGGAAACTTTCACACCCTCTGCCTTCAGCGCCTAGAGGAAGATGCTAGACCACCCTGGGAGACACACCCTTCTTCCCTGCAGGGAGGCAGAGCCTGGTGATAAAGCAGAACCAGAAAGCCAAACACAGAGACTGACTTAAAGGGATGCTGGGCTCTCAGCCAGTGACAAAGCCTGTGAGGGACCAGTTAGTCTATTTTCTGGCTCTGACATGCCACAAATTAACTCCACAGTCAGAGTCCCCATAGGAATTGTCCTGTTGCTTTATTTTGGTCAGGTGCCATGCCAGAGGGCAAGAAGTCTGGGAGAGTGACTGTCAGGGTGTCAGGGCTTCTGAGGTGACACTTGAGTGTCCCTCTGAATTGAGAGGTTTCAGAAGATGGATTTATGAAAATGTAATAAATTAAATGTCCATCAAGACACCATGTAGCCACTTATGGTTTTTCTTACCCTCAGCTCTAGCTCTTCTGCTGTGTCCTTTTGAGAATAAAATTGAAAAAAAATTAAAATTAAAATTTAATTTGCATATTAAATTGTGCAGTAAAAACTTGGAGGAAACCACACACACCAGGGGACTCCAAGAATGAACTCTAGTTATTTCCAGGAAATCTTACCATTTTGAAAGTTAGGGCTCAAGGCCAGGAGATGCAGAGCTCACCCTTCCACCATTGGGTTCCCAGAATCTGGAAGAGGGAAAGTTCACGTTTAAAGTCAAATAGACTCAGTGTGGGGTTGGAGAGAAAGTGTCCTCCCAGAGGGAGTGGCACTACTTGGAGATGTGACTTTGTTGGAGTAGGGATGGCCTTGTTGGAGGAAGTGTGTCACTGTGGAGGTGGGTGCTGAGGTCTCATATATACTTAAGATACTGCCCAGTGTTTCAGACCACTTCCTGCTCATCTCCTTCTCCAGCACCATGTCTGCCTGCATGCTGCCGTGTGCCACCATGATGATAATGGACTGAGCCTCTGAACTGTAAGCCACCCCAATTAAATGTTTTCCTTTATAAGAGTTGCCGAGGTCATGGTGTCTCTTCACAACAATAGAAACCCTATCAAAGAGCACACGGGGTACACGTTTTTGGGGTACACGTTTTGGTCCTTTCCCTCTAAATCTCATATCAGTTATTCAATATTTCCCAGCCTCTAGTCTCTCATTTGCAAAATAATAAAATTGCTCAAAGTTAAATAGGATAATGCATGTAAAGTAGCAGGCAAATTGTTGTTTAATAGATGTTCCCCCTTCTTCCCTCTATGGAGTTAAGATAAATAAGATTCCTATTTGTGCAATAAGCTAGCTTGCATATATTGGTATAATCTTACATATTAAAAACTATTTTATGCAAGCCTTCTAAATAATGCTATAAAAAGCACCTATAATAATTTTAATAAGAATCTCAAATGAAATTATTTTGTTACAAAGAGCTTTTGTTTTAAATGGATAGCATAAAAGCTGCCAAAAAGGACTTTATTAGGGCTAAGTAACTGATAGCATTTGATTTCTGAGCTTGAAGAGATAGAGGTAAATTGGTTTTTGTAAGACCGTGTGCCTGTCATTAGGTTAAGTGTTTGATGTTAAATTTTTACCATGCCATTTTACCAATATGGAAATAAGAGGCTAAGGGATATTAAAATATGCCACCCCGTAGTAGATGTCCGTCAAACGTGAAAGTACACTCAAACTACATCCATAAACTTCTATTTTTTGCCTTGGATGTGGATGTCATGCAAAAACACAATGGGTGTGACAACACACAATAAGTAAGCAAGTGGCCTTGGTTGGGTGGCCTGTCCCCATTTCACAGACCTTACCAGTAAGGAGAACGTGAGTCCCAAGGAGTCAGAGGCTGCTACAGTACAACAGTGTGTGTAATCTGTATGGCATCTGATCCTCTGTGGGAAGTCCTTCTATATATGGGTTGCTTTTATTGGTTACTGAATAAAGCTATTTGGGCCAGTGGCTTAGAAGAGTAGAGTAGGGTGGGAATTCCAAGCAGAGATAGAGGAGAGAGAAGGCAGAGTCAGAGAGAAGCCATGTAGCCACCGCCAGAGACAGAGGCTTCCACCCGAGCCTGCCAGAACTTTGCCTGTAGGCCATGACCTCGTGGTGATGCACAGATTAATGGAGATGGGTTAGTTTAGGATAGAATAGCTAGCTAGCAATACACTTAAGCTACTGGCCAAACAATATTGCAAGTAATATAGTTTCTGAGTGATTATTTTGGGCCTAAGTGGCCAGGAATGAATGAGCAGCCTCTTATTCTCCCAGGCCCATGGTGGAGAAGAGGTAACAGAGGGGAATAACAAAGGGAGACACCACGCAGCATGGATGTAACCCCTCTGAGGACCACGTTTGTACGCAGCATGGATATAACCCCTCTGATACGTTTGTTGTAAGAACACCTCTGGGAACTTGCCATCCTCCCTCCAAGAGAGCTATAGTCATCATCACTCTGAAAGGTAAAGAAGTCTTCCTAAGCAGAGGGAAATCTGGCTTTCTCCTGTCCTGCCTGGCTTGAACATAAATGGATTTAAGTAAACTAGCCATCAAGACCCATATGTGAATAAAAACTGAGAGACCCAGAGACTGTCTTGATTCCCAAACCATAATGAGATGGTAATACACCAACCTTGTTTGTTCTCTCTGCCTTCATTAAACACATGTCTCCTCATTTATGTGCTCATTCAAAATTAATCCACTGACCGAAGATGAAATCATCAGAGTCTCTGGTCCCCACTGGAGGAATCTTTCAAGTAAGTAGCGGATGCCATGTGGAGCTAAGGACGTGAGGGCCTGAAGATGGCTCCTTGGGAGATGGATGATCTCAGGCACAGAGACTTTTCCATTCCCATGACAACAATTAAGTCTGCTTCTTTACTAAACAATATTGAATGTTTTGCTACATATTAAAATGGCATATATTTACTATAAAATTGTTTGTACTCATGTTTTGAAAGAGTTAATCACTGCTATGGTTTGGGTGACTGGCCTTCACAGATCATTTCTGTCACCACCAAAGGGAGGAAGAACCCAGTAGCCGGGTGAGGTAACACATGCCAGTAATCCCAGGATTCAGGAGGTAAAGGCAGAGGATCATGAGTCAGTTTGAGGGCTGCACAGCAAAACCCCAGTTTCATTCATATATACATATATATCCTTGTAGTTTGAATCAGATGTCCCCCATATTTTGGGGCATTTGAAACTTGATCTCCAGAAAGTACAACTGTTTGGGTAGGCTTAGGGGGTGTGGCTTTTCTGGAAGAAGTACATCACTGGTGGCCAAGGCTGGGGGTGAGGGGGTCGGGGGCTGCTTTGGCCATTGCCAGCTCCACCTCTCTCACTACCTGCTTGTGGTTTTAAGATATGAGCTCCCCATTGGTGCTCCAGCACCAACAATAGCGATCACAGCATCTCCATTGTGATGGTGATGAACTCTCTCCCTCTGGAACAGGAAGCCCAAATAAACCCTTCCTTCCATTCCTTCCCTAAGCTGCCTTGGTCATGGTGTTCTATCAGAAAGCAGAAAGTGACTAAGACAGACCCTACTGGAAAGACTTTGGGTCACTGGAGGCATGTCTCCAAAGGCAACTGTAGTATCATAGTCTTTTTAATATATATTTTCTGCTTCCTTGTATGATGTGAGCTATTTGACCAATCATGTTCTCTTGCCATGTTGTGCTTCCTTGCCATGGGCCCCAAAACAAGGCCAATCAATTATGCCTTGGAACCTTCCAAACTATGACCAAAATGCCTCCTTTATTTATTTATTTTTTTATTGAGAAAAGGAAAAAAAAAACAAGTTTCCGCCTCCTCCCAGCCTCCCATTTCCCTCCCCCTCCTCCCACCCTTCTCCCCCTCCCCGCACTCCTCTCCCCTCCCTCTCCAGTCCAAAGAGCAGTCAGGGTGCCCTGCCCTGTGGTAAGTCTTAGGTCCTCCCCCCTCCGTCCATATCTTGGAAGGTGAACATCCAAACTGGCTAGGCACCCACAAAGCCAGCACATTAAGTAGGATCAAAACCCCTTGCCATTTTTTAAGGCTGATCATCACAGGTATGTGTTTTGGTGATGCTAGCATAGTTGGGCCATCATTGTGCCACCCAGACAAAATCACTGCTGACTTTCTGGGTTTTCTTGTTAAGTGAACTTATAGTTACCACATATCTGTGGGAACTTTGTGTTTCTCTCTTTTACTTAACTGCAGTCTTGGTGTTTACGGGAACTTGATTTACTGATGTTTTGCCACTGGACATTGTTTATAATAATAAAAAAGCACTTTTAATAGCCACACATTCATTTATCATATATATATGTATATATATATATATATATATATATATATATATATATATAGCAATTTGCTTGGCCAGCCCTTCTTATCCTATGGTTTTGATTTTCACTGTGATACGTAACTCTGTGACCAGCATTCATTTCACACTTCTTTCTGCATACCTCTGTTTCATTATGATTGATTGACAGCAGCAAGATTATTAAATTAGAGGGTAGATTGCTAAGCTGCCCTCTGGAAGCACTGAACTATTTTACAAGCTACATAGAGAGCACAGAGAGGTAGACGATAATAGAGAGCCGGGTAGGATGGGGCAAAGGAGGATGAGACAGAAATGTGGGGTAGACAGCACACAGCTGAACTACGCATGATGAACCCTGAACCTTGTTTCTCTTCAAGCACTCGTCAGTGAAGGTGCTGGCCATTTTTATTCATTTGGTTTCCAGGCACAGATGCCCACTAATCAGTGTTTCTGAGTCTTCCACTGTGACTGCCTGAGTTTGAATAAATGTGCCCTGAAGGCCCGTGTGCCAAAGGCTTGGTGTTCTAGAATGGTGCTACTAGGAAGTGGGATAGAGGTTTTAAGTGGAAGGGGACCATAAATGGCAGTTCTTAGGTCAATGTGGCCCTACCCTCCAAGGGGCTTGTGGGATTCCAGTCTCTTCCTCTTGTTCTCTTCCTGGTTGATGAGAGCAATTTTCTTTCAGCGTGTACTCACCCATGATGCATTGCATCTTCAGAGAGCAAAATCTGTGATACTGCTCCATCATGAAGCTTCAGAACTCTGAGGCAAATAAAACTGCTCTTCATCAATTATATCAGCCAGCTCAATAGTGATAGAAATCTGACAAACTGGGGGTGGGGAGGGGGCTCCCATCTGAATTCTCAGAGAGTCTAACAATATAGGAAGTTGCAAGTCAAGCCTTTGGTTTTAGAACCTAAATGATTTTTTCCTCTTTTGAAAAGGTTCCCAGATGCTGGGAGATGCCACAGCTTTGGAAATATGGCCAAAAATCAGTCACTAAAGCATTTTCAAATTACAAAAGACCCAGGCTTCCCTTCTTTTTCCTTCACTAAATTTTTATTCTTTATTTTAAAATATCCCATACTGCATTTCCAAACACTGAAGACAGAGAAGATAGTGTTAGAGATAAGCCAAGAGCAGGCTTCACAAACACAGCCACTGGCAACATTCTTTTCCTTCTGGGCTTTTATTTATGTGTGTGGCATTTTTCCATCTGGACTGGAGAGATGGCTCAGCAGTTAAGAGCACTACCTGCTCTTCCAGAGGTCCTGAGTTCAATTCCCAGCAACCACATGGTGGCTCACAACTATCTATAATGCTAGATACTCATATCCAAGTGTCTGGAAAAAATGGTGGAAGCTAACAAGCTTACTAAACAAACAGCTGAATCAATATTTTTAAATTATAATATTCCTAACTACTATGGAGGAGACAGAAAGGGTTACGAAGGTTCAGAGCCCTGGTGAAAAGATAAATGATGTTTATTGCCTTAAGAAATAAAACATCATATTACTCAATTAAATAAAACAACTGAAATATAAAGAAGCGATGAACTCAGCTGAATGTGAGGTATCATACCTAGCCTAGCACCGCAGAGGTTGAGAGGCTCTTGAGTTTAAGGTAAGCCTGGGCTAAACAGATCTGTCTCAAACTCCCAAAATCTCTCTCTCTGTCTCTCTCTCTCTGTCTCTCTGTCTCTCTCTCTGTCTGTCTGTCTCTCTCTCTCTCTCTCACGCACTCACGCACACAGGCACGCGCGCGCACACACACACACAAAACTGGGGAAAGCAAAGTCTTTGACATATTCTGTAACTCTGAGTCTTTTTCTATAACTAACAATTTTGCAGTTTTCTGCAAATACATTGTTCAGTCTTCATTGTTAAGGTTATTTGTAGCCATTTCATAACTACTGCAATTGTGATCTGGCCTCGGGTTTTATTGTATTTTATAACTTGTTTTTAATGTTAGAAAAGCAGGCTATTGATCTTTATGTAAGTACTTAGGCATTCAGTTACTCTATTGAGCTCATTAATTCTTATATATTTTTTCTATGTTATTTCTTAGAGTTTTCAGCAGCTATAATCTCATCTGCACAAAATAATAGCTTTCTTCTCTGTGGCATTATCTTTGCTTCTTTCTATTTTATTTTTATAAAGTTGGACAGAATGTTAGGAAACTAAATGACAATGCGGTTGTGAGCACCTTGGCTGCACCTGGCTTGATGAAAAGGTCTTCATTACCATCACATTACATCTGAGGTTGGCATGATATTTTTTAATCAGGTTAAGAAACTTGCCATCTAGTCCTGATTTTTAAGGAGCCTTTTATTAGGAACAGATGTTGAACTTGATCATTCCTGCAATCCCGTATGTGTCTCCTTAATCTCTTACATAATACGGTCATTACTCCTTAAGGTTATTAGCAGCCGCACTGGCCACATTTGGTCCTGCTGTTTGCCGGTTCTTTCTTTTCAGTGCTGCAACATCCCCTGTGCCCTGCTAGCATCCAGCAGCCATGGAGAGGAAGAACAGAAACAGAGTTTCAGACTCCAGAGGTGGGGGCTGGAAGAGCTCAGGAGTTGCTCCACAATCAGAGGGAGCAGAGTCCAGAGCTCAGCACCCATGTGACAAGCCAGGCCTCACTGCAAATGCCTGCATCCCCAGCTCCTGGTAGAACAGGAACAAAAGGATCACCAGGGCTGGCTCCCATACTAGCCAAGAAGATGGAAACCATAGGTGTGGAGAGAGACCCTGCCTCAAAGGAACAGGCAGGAAGTGATGGAGGCAGACACCTGATGCTTCTCTTTGCCTGTTTGCTCTCACTCTTGCTGACAAGTCCATCCCTTCACTGGCCTTAGAGCCTACTACTTCTGGATTCTGCTGTATGCTAGAGACCAGCTGGGATAGCCAGGCTTGATGGACTCCAGGATTTTCAGACCTTCTGTTGGTAGACAGCCATTGTTGGACTAGCTAAAGACCTGTAAGCCATTTTAATAAATCCCCTTTATATATCCTGATTCACTAATTGTGGGAGGCAATGGATTTGGTACTCTGTATATAAAACTTTCACTTTGTGGAAAGATAAGGATGATGATGCAGGTTGTACGCTACTAGCATCTCTAGATAAACTGACAAAGGAAAAGAATGCTCTCCATGATAAAATTAGCAAACTTCCAACATCGCAGAACACGGTGAAGGACAACAATGACCTCAGTGATTAAACTGACTGGCTCCAGATGTGCATAACAAGGGTTTCTAAGTGCCTGGGTTAGGGTTACATTTGCTATGATGAAACTCAATGGCCAAGAGCAACTTGGGGAGGAAAGTATTTATTTGGCTAACACTTCCACTTTGTAGTCTATAGTCAGGACAGGAGCTAACAGGGCAGGCTCCTGGAGGCAGGAGCTGATGCAGAGGCCATGGAGAGGTGCTGCTTACCAACTTGCTCCTCATGGCTTATCTAGTCTGCTTTCTTATAGAACCCAGGACCACCTGCCCAGGGGTGGCACCACCTACAATGGTCTAGACCCTTCACCACCAATTGTTAATTAAGAAAATGCCCTACAGCCTTAGCCTTGCCCACAGTCTGATCTTGTGGGGTTTTTTTTTTTCTTAATTGAAGTTCTTTCCTCTCAGATGACTCTAGCTTGTGTCAAGTTGACATAAAACTTTCCAGCACAGCTTTGGAAGAGAATCTTCTCTCCAGGAGCCACAGAGCTCAAGTTGAGGAAAGCCAGACTGAAGCCCTCATTATAAGATTGGCTGAATTACAAAGGAAGCTCAAGTCCCAGGGAGGGTGTTGGCAGTTAAAGGATAGGCATTAATTAGCAAAGAATGCGATCCCTGTACTTGGAGTGGAGATGTGTGGGAGGACCCTATTGAGGCCGAAAACTTTGAACCTCAGATTCTCAAGGGGTTATCTCACCCAAGGAAGTAGTCTCTCTGCCCTCAGCAGAAGATGGGCTCCCACCCCATCCCCTAAAATAGTTGCCTTTTCTGGTTTTGATCCGGCAAATTAAGCCTTGTCTGCTAAACCAGCAGTAACTTTCACTGGAGAAGACACCAGGCAAGACAATAGTGACGTCCCCCTTGGGCCCACCAATAGTTGCCTCTGGACCTATAACCAGATATAAGTCTAAGCAGGTTCCTAGAGGACAGGTAGAAGTGTAGCCTATGAGGAGGCATGCTACCCCACTAAAGAGCATAATGAGTTTGCTAATTCGTTCAAGCAGAAGTCTGGGGAGTGTGTGTTAGAAGGGTTTAAAGGTGAGGGAGAATGGCAGAAAGAGCAGAAACCTGGATCAGGCTGAACTTATTGATAGGGGCCCACGGAGTGGAGATTCTAGATTTAATATCGAAGCTCTCACAGTTAAACAAGATGGCAAAGGTTTGTTTGAGTGGTTGGCTAAAGCATTTGTCAAAAGATGGCCTACTGAGGAGGTGGAGACGCCTGATAGCCCTTGGCTTAGTTGTTGATGAAGGGATTTTTAAGGCTCAGGGAAATTGCAATGCTGGAGTGTGTACACTGTGTAAACCTACTCCTCCCCAATGGGAAGGCCCAGAAGACACGCCCTTCACTAATCCTATAAGATACAAAATGGTGAGGGGAGCCAACACATTGGGAGAGCTTTGTTACCACTCTTTTCCTTGTGCCAGATCTTAGAGTTGGAGACAGTGATGCTCTGTTGGATAAATTTAATTGGGCCCCAAAGCAAGCACAGAATCACCAAAGGCCTGCTGGCTGTAGTTATCATAATGGTCAGCGTAGGCAAAGCAGTGTCCATAATGACCTGGTCCACAATGGACAAGCACAGGCAAAGTGATTTTATGGTGGCATGACTCATATGGATCTTTGGTACTGGCTAATCAATGATGGTGTTTCCCAGCATAAAATAGATAAGAGGCCTATTGTATTTTTGTTTGATGTGTATAAGCAGAAAAATTCTCAAACAAGTGAAAGAAAGACTCTGCTGGATAGTGGTGAAAGAGAATCTCAGTTCATGAACCAATTTCCAGATCTAAGCCAGTTTACAGGCCCAGAACCCATTGAGTGAAGGGATGGCCAGGTTCCCCTGAGAAAGGACCTTGATAAATACCTGAACATTTTACTGTTAGCATTTCTCCAGTCCTTCTCTATAGGGACCTATAGTCTTTTACAAGGGAAACTATACAACAGGGCAAAGAAAACCATCAGAAATCAGAAAAACCTGAGGTCTTTCAACTGGTTCTGAATTGACACTGAGTCCAGGAGACCCCAAGAAAAATTGTGGTCCTCCAATTAAAGTAGGGACTTAGGGAGGTCAAGTGATTAATTAGATTTTGGCTAAAGTCCAACTAATAGTAGATCCAATGGGTCCTAGAACTCATCCGATGGCTATTCCCCAGTCTTAGAATGTATAATTGGGATAAATAAGCTAAGGAGTCGGCAGAATTCTTGCATTGATTCCCTGACCTACAGAGTGAGGGCTATTATGGTTGGAAAGGCTAAACGAAAGCCTTTAGAGTCATCTCTGCCAAGGAAAATAGTGACTCAAAAAACATTATTGTATCCCAGAAGGAACTTCAGAAACTAGTGCCACCATCAAGGACTTGAAAGACCCAGGGGTGGTGGTCCCACCATATCTCCCTTTAACACTCCTATCTAGTCAGCACAGAAGACAGATGGATCATGGAGAGTGACAGTCGACTATCAAAAGCTCAATCAAGTAGTGACTCCGATTGTAGCTGCTGTCCCAGACACAGTGTGTTAATCTGCTCAAGTCAGGACATCTTGTACATGACATTCAGCTATTGATCCAGCGAATGTCTTTTCTCAGTACCTGCCCATGAGGACCACCTGAAACAATTGGCTTTCAGTTGGCAAGTCCAGCTCAATTTCACCTCAATTTTGGAGCTGCATTAATTCTCCAGCCCTGTGTCATCACATGGCTTGAAGGGGTCTTGATCGCCTGTCTGTTCCATAAAACATCACATTGGTCCATTATATTGATGACATTATGTTGATTGGACCAAGTAAGTAGGAGGCAGCAACCACTTTGGTCTTCTTGGTAACACATATATGCCCCAGAGGATGAGAAATGAATTCAGTTAAAATGCAGGGCCCTTCTACTTCAGTGAAATCTTTAGGGGTCCAGTGGTGTGGGGCACGCAGACATATTCCTTTTAAGGTGAAGGGTATGTTATTGTACCTGGCACCATCCACACAACATTTAGTAGGCCTGTTTGGATTCTAAAGACAGCATACTCCTCACTTGGGCGTGTTACTCCCGCCTACACACCAAGTGACTCAGAAAGCTGCTAACGTTGTGTGGGCCTGGAGCAGGAGAAATCTCTTCAACAGATCCAGGCTGCTGTCAAGGCTGCTCTACCACTTGGACCGTCTGATCCAGCAGACCCAGTGGAACCTGAGGTGGCAGTGGCAGCTAGGGATGCTATTTGGAGCCTTTGGCAGACCCCTAGAGGTGACTCACAGAAGAGACATTTGGAGTGTTGGAACGAGGCTCCACCATCATCTGTAGACATTCTCCTTTTGAGAGGCAGCTCTTGGCCTGCTGTTGGGCCTTAGTGGACACTGAACATTTGACAATGTGCCGTCAAGTTACCATGTGACCTGAACTGCCCGTTATGAGCTGGGTGTTAACTGACCCACTAAGTCATAAAGAAGGACATGCACAGCAACCATCTATTATAAAATGGAAATGGTAGATACATGATCAGGCCCAAATACGTCCTGACGGCACATGAGAGCTACATGAAGATGCTACCCAAACGCCTATGGTTTCTACTCCCATTACAAAGCCATCTGCCACTGAGCATGTACCTTTAGCTTCAACAGGTGTGCACTGTGATCAGTTGACTGAGGAAGAGAAGACCAGGGCCTGCTTTACTGGTGGTTCTGTGCGTTATGCAGGTACCACCCAGAAGTGGACAGCTGCAGCATCACAACCCCTTTCTGGGATAATGTGAAAGATACCAACAAAGAGAAATCTTCACAGTGGGCAGAACTTTGGGTGGTGCACATTGTCATACGACTTTTTGGAAGGAGAAATGTTCAGATGTGCTATTTTTCACTGATTCATGTCTCTAGCCAATGGATTGGCTGGATGGGCAAGGACTTAGAAAGAGTATGATTGGAAAATGGTGAGAAAGTTGTCTGGGGAAGAAGTATGTGGATAGATCTCTCCTAATGGGCAAAGGATGTGAAGATACTTGTGTCCCGTGTACATGCTCACCAAAAGGTGACTTCAGATGAGAAGGACTTCAGTAATCTAGTAGATAGGATGACCCACCTGAAGTCAGCCTCTTTCCCTGGCCATTCTGTTACTTCACAATGCGCCCATGAACCAAGTGGCCATGGTGGCAGGGATGGAGGTTATGCAGGGGCTTGATAACATGGACTACCGCCCACAAAGGCTGGTCTGGATACAGCTGCTGCTGAGTGCCAAATCTGCCAATAACAGAGATCAACACTGAGCCCCAAATAAGGCACCATTCTCCAAGGTGACCAGCCAGTGACGTGGTGGCAGGTTGACAACATTGGACCACTTCCTCCGTGGAAAAGACAATGCTTTGTCCCTTCTGGAGTAGATACTTACTCTAGTTATGGATTTGCCTTTCATGCATGCCACGCTACTGCCAAAACATCCATCATTGTACCTACAGAACACCTTATCCACCATCATGTTATCCACAGAGAGAACACAGAATGCACTGATCTTACTATGTTTCGCACTACTACCAACTGAAGCAGCTGGTTTGATAGAAAAAAAATGTAACAGCCTTTCGAAGACAGGGTTACAGCACCAATTAGATGGCAACAGCCTGGAGGGCTGAGGCAGGGGTTTCCAGAAGGTGGTATCGCCTTTGAATCAGTGTCCAACATATGGAAGAGTTTCCTCCCATAACCAGATGGGAAGGCAGGGCTGGGGGCTCCTGCCAGAAGCCCCAACAAACATTCTACTGGCGTGTACAGGGTCCTGGCATGTACAGGGCCCTGGTGTGTACAGGATCCTGACGTGTACAGGGCCCTGGCGTGTACAGGGTCCTGGCGTGTACAGGGTCCTGGTGTGTACAGGGTCCTGGCGTGTACAGGGTCCTGGGGTGTATAGGACCTGGCGTGTGTAAGGCCCTGGCATGTACAAGGCCCTAGCATGTACAAGACCCTGTTGTGTACAAGGCCCTGGCATGTACAAGGCCCAGGTGTGTGCAAAGTGCTGGCGTGTGCAGGCCCTGGCATGTGTAAGGTCCTGGGTTCTATCCTTGGGATCAGAAAAAAGAAAGATTGTTCAAACTTCTAGTATCTACTTCTGTGGAATAAGGAAGCATAAGCTTTTCTTTCTGGCTTAAAAGAAAGTGCCAACCATGACATCTTTTAGAAAACAGATTAAATTTGAATTCAGTTTATTACTAGGACAACTAATGATTCAGGAGGAAAACAGTGATAACCACAGAACTTTTTCCTTACAAGTATCTTGCTTTTGGAGGCCCTGTCTAAAACTATAGCTTTATAATTCAGAATACCATTGAGAAAGTAGAAGAACTGATTTTTATCCTGCTGAGATTATTTACACCAGCAATTGACAGGCTTCATTGTTTCCCAACTTAGCAACATAATTTCACTTTTCAGCATCTAGAGAAATAGAATAGGCTAGAATCTGAAGACTTGCAATCTGGGGTGGGGGGGAAGAATAGCATGCAATTAATGAGTTGTAGGGCGTGAGATGTTTTTCATCTCTGTACTTACAAGCAATTCTATTTTATACTCATGTTCTCAAAGAATATTACAGAAGGCACAGTTCTAAACCATAGCAACATGTCTGAAGCTCCTCTTTCCCTTTCTTCCCTACCTTTATTGTGCCTCTTATTGCCCAAGCCTGTCTGTCTTACTTCCAGCTTGTAGTCAGCGCTCCTCTGAGAAGCTGCCCTTGTCCTGGAGACCTTTCCATCCCCACGCCTAGAAATAGTTTTCTTTCTTACTTATTCCATATTCATTTTCCTCTCTGATGAAAATGTTCTGGTCTTTCCTATGCACGGTCTGGGAAGATCCAGAGGGAATCATGGGGGAAGCTTGGGGCTCTCCTTCATGGTCAGGGAATGTGGAAGAGGTCATAAATCTCAATTTTTAATTCTTTTATGACTTACCATGAATGTAGAACATTTAGTCAAGATATAACTATAAAAAAATGAACATAACTATAAAAAAGTGAGCTCTCGAATCCCTGTGGCACAGTTTAGTGCAGACCTGGGATGTGGGGCGTGAAGGCAAGAGGTGCTAGGGAGCCGGAGACCCAAGCTGTCATTCTTCAGGGCGGCTTTCCAGGCCTGTCCACCTCTCCACGGAAACTCTGAGTCTCTTCAGCTTGCTTCCCTGCTCTCTCAAGCCCTGTTCTCTCTTTACTTACACATATTGTTGACTTTGTCTCAGTCACCTTCTTAAATGTCCACTGCTACCACTCCAGTCCAAGCCATGACCAATTCCCGCGGACTGTTGCCATGGCAAACCCATAGTTTCTTATACACTTTGTAAAAGACTGTCAACACCTGATGGCTTGAATCAACACCAATATCTTACAAATCTTCAAGCCTGGATCTCACTGAGCTAAAACCAAGGAGTTAGCAAGCAGGGCTGGTTCCTTCTGGACTCTCCAGAGAAAAATCCACTTCCTGCCTTCTCCTGTCTCCATGCACTGCCTGCCTCCTCCATCTCCAAGCCCACAGGAGCTGCGAAGGCCTTTTTACCTGTTCCCCTTGCCTTGCCTCCTTCTTTTCCTTCCCTTAAAGGACTCTTGTGATGACCTCAGTCCCCTTGGATAGTCAGAACTATTTCTCCATCTCATGGACAGCTGACGAACAATGACAGCCCTGTCTACGACAAAATTCCTCATGGTCACGTGAAATAGCTTTTCTGCACTCCCTAAAAGTTAATGGCCTCTCTGGCAGGCCATCGCTTGTCATGTCTCTCAAGTCACTCCCAGCTTCCACCCTTGCCTGGCTTTAATCTCCCCCTCACTCAGCAGCAATGCAATCCCATGTTAGAACACTTTCCACAAAACCTTGGTGTGCTCAATGCCCTCGTGTACCCCTCAACCCAGCTGCAGCTCTGTTAATATGCTTGTGGATAGTGGATACTCCTGTTCTGCCTGGGCCACCCCACTGTGTGATAGGTTCTCGGGTGGCAGTCAGTCAGTCTGATAATGACTTCAGCTACCTTCAGGAGTAAGGCAGCGACTATACTCTCTGTTATCTTTGCTTTTGCCTTATGATGTAGTTTGGACTTTGCAGTCTATGGCTCTGTAGCTCAGAGAAACTGGAATAGAATGAGGTCACCTGGGCCTTGAAGGACTGAAAACAAATGCTAAGCCTTTAAAAAGTGTTTAGCGTCATGGAGACCTAATGTGGTTGGGCAAGTAAACATTAAGCAATATTTGAGAAAGCCTCATAGAGAGAGTCTAGAAATTATGCTACTTCATTTCCTGTTCTGTATATCCACTTATCCCCACCAACATTACCTATTAAAACTGATTTAAAAACCGATCCTTTCTAACCCATGCCCACCCCTCCCTTAGACTCCAGTTCCCAGGGTGCCCAGGACACAGTTTGCTGTGAACTCCTGCCCAGGCTGTTGGTTGGCAGCCCATGCTTAGGAGATGGGTCATGCTTGCTAGCCTGAGAAAAGGGGCCAACAATAGGAAATGCCATTTCTTTCTAGGACTCTGGGTCAACCTGGGCCAAGTCACCAAGACTGTCTATGCTAGGATTCCCCTACTTTGTCTCCCTGGGTTTTTTGCTTTTATTTTTGTTTGTTTTGGTAGGAATTTACTGTGTAGCTATGGCTGGCCTGGAACTCAATGTGTAGACCAGGCTGGCCTTGAACTCAGAGATCAACCTGTCTCTGCCTCCCAAGTGCTGGGATTAATGGTGTGCGCTACCACACGTAGCCTCCTACTTTATCTCTTAGTGGGATAGAATAAAAGTGATGAGGGAATTAACCAAAGTCCTCCCTACACATATTGAGCCAATTATTCTTTAGCCTAAAGAGTCATTTCTGCTTTAATCAAATATTGTCCCTACATAAACTCCTTTGTCTGTACATGTACTCCTTTCTCAGTTTTAATTAAAACTTACTAACTTGCATTGTGATTTTCTCTTTAAATTTAATAAAAATAGTTCTATTTTTAAAAAAACCTTCAGAAGCCACTCTCGCAAAGACTCTGAACTCATTATAAGAAGGAATTTGATGTCAAATACAGAAACACAGTTTTAAAATTAATTTTTTAACCATATGCTACCTTAAGAGCTGGTGATCCTGAACCCTTGACTGCCTACAACCTTGGAGTCTTTGCTGATCAGGGATTCCACATGGCTGCTACTACTCCTGGACTTCCTTTGTGTTTCAGATGTCCCCAGATCAAGACAGGAAGTCTTCATGTGACACTGGTACCCTGTCCCTGCTGAGAGGAGAGTGTGCCCACCACACAAGAGAAGCCACCCAATCCAACATCATACCATGCATCAACTCCATGTCAGGACTAAGGGTCAGCAAGACGGCCACCACTCAATGTGGTCATTCACAGCAGCAACAAGCAGCTGCTCACACTGCAAAGCTTGCCTAGCTCAACCTTTACCCTCAGTTCTCAAATCAATCAGAGAAGCACTAGTTATCATAAAGTCCCAGAGCTGAGAAAAACCCACACAAGACTCCTCCTAGCTCATCAGATTGGCAACCTGGGTAAGACATGATTCTGGGCCCCACATGCCTTCCAGCAGAGTTGGACAAGCAAGAAAAACACAAGAGATTATTCCCGCAAGTGTCTAGGAGAGCGAATACCTGTCACGGTAAGGATTTGAAGAGCATTAGCTGACAGTAGTCACATGTGTTGTTGTTAGTAAAGGTTGCTGGGAAAGGCTCCGGCACCCTCGCTGCCTATACCATGTTTCCTCCTCTTAACACTTAGCTGGCCTCAAAGGGGGCTTGCTGGAGGGCAGTGTCAGAGGAGAGGCTTGGGCTAGGTATCTGCTCCTGCTGTCCAGGAGTATGAAGAGTCAGAAGGACAAGGCCATGCCAAGAACTGAGAATGGGCCAAGTATCAGAGCCAGGGAAGCCTGGTAGGAAGCTGGGGCCCAACGCCAGGGCCAAATGCCACTGGTGGGTGAGAAAGGGAGGAGTAGGTCAAGAGGCAAGAAGAATCCAGAACAGAAAAGATGCTAGCATAGAAAAATCGAAGAAGATCCAGGGAAAATGTCTAAAGCTAGCTGGATACAGCCGTGGCTAACCACCAGAAAGTCGATGGGTCAGAGCTATAAATGATGCTATAGGGCAGATGACCCTCAGAGTAGGGTCCTGATGCCTAACTGGTGACCCCTGAGAACCAGGCAGAAGTACCAATGCTTGGAGTGTGCCCCAGATTTATTGAAAATGAAAGCCCGAGGATGAAGCTAGCACCCACAGGAAGGAACTGCAGTCAGGCAAACTGCAGATCTGCTCTCCTTCCACTGTGTAAGAAGAATCACCCGGGGAAATCAGAAAGCACCCACGTCCACGGCCCACACTAGATCAGTTCATCAAAATCTTGGAGGGATGGAGCTATGGAGCACTGGTGGCTTCTAAACTCCAGGGGAGAGTCTGAGGGAAAAACTACTGGCCCTGCAAACCTTCCTAGAGAGAAACGCCTCATAAATTATCGGTATTAACGCATCATAATACCCGTGCTGGAGACAGTAGAGTAGTTTACAACCGTGTGTGGTGGTTTATAAGTCCTCAGCAACCGTGCAGCCTTAAATGAGATGTCTTATTGAAGGACACTTAGCAGCTCCCGACTGTCGCTAGCATCCTGCTGAAGACCTCTCTCAAATGTCAACGTGCAAACTGTAACCCTCTGAAATCAGCAGAGGCAAGATTTCTGGAAGCCTGAGACCAGCACAGTAAAGTGGCTGTGCATCATCCCACGCTGGTGCAGTAAACACCAACTTGGCTCCTTTAACTGAGGTGAACTCTGCAGTTGGGACCAGTCCGTGGTGATGGAAGCTTTGCTCAAGCCGTCGGGGCTGTGGTCTTACCCTGTCTGTTCAGCCTTGCAAGCTGGCTTGGGATTTTATGTGGCTCTCCTGAATTCCAGGTGGTAGAGGAAAGGGTGGTGCCACGCCTGTGTCTTCCTTCCTGGCTTACAGCCTTTCTGACCTGCCTCGCCCTCCTCCTTAGCCCACCCTGTGATCTGAGAAATGCCAACTCCACCTCCTGGGAGCCAAGGCTTGCCTGTGTTAAGCTCACTTGGAGCTCCCTCCAGCCATCATAGCCATTATAATTACATGCAATTATTTGCTAAGGGTGCTTATAAATTTACCAGAGAGGTCTAATTAATTCTACTCACAATATCCTCCAGCCTCCCATCATATTAAGGGTCCACTCACTTTCTTCTTCTGAGTAATTAATCTGAAAACAATCCATGTTTAATAGTCTCTAAAGAATTTCCAGGCTACCTACTCTGCCAAGCTCAGCCCAACAGAGGAGCTCCCCAAAGGTCTCCAGGGCAGCAGAGTCCCCGCCCCTCTGCTAACGTTTACTAAGCAACTGCCTACCTGGCATCCTCCTCAGGCAGCCTCATTGTCCATGGGGTGAACTAAGCCCCCTTTACTGACAATTTTTTCTGGAGATTTGTTCCCTCTCTTTCAAATGAGATGAGGTGAGAAAGAAATATAAAATAACCCTGTCACTTCTGCAGAGCTGCCCCCTCTGAGCTCAAGCTTGGCCTCTCAGTGAGCTGCAGGGGCAGGAGGGTGGGAAATGTGTGCTGATTGCGCTGTTAGAGAGGCCATAGCCCTTCCTTTCAGGGGTTTCCGACCTGGGGTTCACAACTCCTTTGGGCTCAGAATGACCTTTTCAGAAGGATCATCTAAGATACCTGCATATCTGATATTTATATTATAATTCATAACAATAGCGAAAACATAGTTATGAAGTAGCGACTAAAATAATTTTATGGTTGGGGGCCGCCACAGTGTGAGGAACTGGATTAAGGGGTCGCAGCGTCAGGAAGGCTGAGAACCGCTGCTCCTGTGCTCCAGGGCCTTTCCAGCCTCCTAGATGGTGGGCCCAGCCCTTCCAGCATCCCCTGGGGCCTGGAAGGAAGCATCTGTTTCGGTTCTCAGAGCACCTTCTCCTTTCCTTCTTTCTTGGAAGCCACCGTTCTTGCTTGGTGCCCATTGTTTTTTGAGCTACCTGTGGATTCTTTTTGTGGGGTTTAGAGACCCATGCTTCCCATTGCTGACCCCCTGGCATGCTAGCTTCTCTGTGATCTCTTCTTTTGCCATAGTCATGGGCCTGCAGCTTTCCCTGCCTTCTTAGTATACCTTTTCAGGTAGCTCTGTGATCAAACTCCTCTCCTTGGCTGCTTTCCCTGCTCTCTCCTTACTACCTCAGCCTGTTGTGTTTTCTCACAGCTACCTAGACATGGTAGGAAAGCCAATATCTAAGCTCAATGACTCCAAAATCTGAGCCACTTAGTTTATATCAGAGTCAGTAGTATGAGCTCTCTGGTGACTTATATCCCAAGATGAACATGGTTGTCACACATGCTCCTCAAAATTTTCATCTGACCCCAGCAGCAAGAACAGAGAGATGCCCCGTTCACAGCTACTATTCATTCATTCGTGGGCACTGGTCTTCATGAATGTGAAAGAAGCCACGTCCTGAAGTACCTCTCGAAGGTTGATATTCTACTGGCAGGCAGTGAGAACCAGTTAAAAATTAGATTCCATGATTTCTATTTTGTGAAAGGAAAGGGAACAAAAGAGAGAGAAGAGGGAGGGGAGTAACAGGGAACCAACATCAGCAAGGCACACTGATTGACATATATGAACATGGAACCCGCTGTTTTGTATACCAACTAAAAATAATACCGCAGTCTCCACTCCAATCAGAGACTCCGAGGGCGGCTCTGGGACTGGAGTTCTAATGAGCTGAGATGCACATTCGCTCATGAGCCCCTGGACCTTTGGACTGCTACAGCCTGCATCTTGGATGCTCCAAAAGCCCCTGTGTTGAAGACTCGGTCTTCAGCATAGCACTACCAGGAGCAAATAGAGCCACAGGCTAAGGAGGCCTCATGTCCCTTAGGGTGTAGCCTTGAAGGGGCTATAGGACCCTAACCCCTACTTTTCTTGCTCTCTTCTCCCTAGCTCATGAGGTAAGTAGGTTTGTTTTATCGCACGCTTCTGATATGACATGATATCTTACCACAGTTCCAAGCAATGGCGACTTGATTCTGAACTGAAATATCTGGACAATAATCCAAATTAAGTCTCTGTTGCTTATTTGTTTGCTTTTGTTTTGTTTTGTTTTGGTTTTGGTTTTTCAAGATAGGGTTTCTCTGTGTAGTCCTGGCTGTCCTGGAACTCACTCTGCAGACCAGACTGGCCTCAGACTCACAGAGATCCACCTGCCTCTGCCTCCTGAGTACTAGGATTAAAGGCGTGCGCCACCACTGTTGGCTAACTCTTTACAAGTTGTTTATCTGGGGTGTTTTGTTCCAATCCAGGAAAACTGACTCGCCTGGCTAACTCTTTACAAGTTGTTTATCTGGGGTGTTTTGTTCCAATCCAGGAAAACTGACTCGCCTAGAGACTGACTGGGTTTTAAAGTCCTCGTCTGTTTCTCTGTGCTTCCCTTCATCCACAATAAACTGGGAGAGAAAATGGTCTCTTTCTCAAGAGACTGTTGAGGGTAACAGAAGACAAGCGGGAAACGTGGAGACCGGCATAGAATAAGAGGTCAGCATGGAACAAGCTGCAGAGCAGCTTCTGAAGAGGAAAGTGCTCCTTCGAAGCCACTGCCCATGCCTACCCAGCATCTCCCACAACCTGAGCAGGAATGGCACTTCCCTGATGGATGGGGAAGAGCAAATGCCCATTGCTTCCTTTTCCTCTAAGGAACAGAGCCACCCCACAAAGCGTAATTCATCACTGCTCCTCAGGATCCCACTCCCTCTCACAAGAAGATACAGGTGGGGTCAGTGTAGGAGGAAGATGGTGTCACTCTCACCCACCCCGACTTTGGGACTGGCCAAATGGTGGCATCTAATTCAGATTCAGTATGAAGCTATTTGTTGTTGTGGCCAGAGATCCGTGGGAACCTTGTGCTTCTCATGCATTTATCCCGGGCTTTTTAGATCTACAATCCAGGTTCAGATGTGGAATATTCCCTCCAGAGGATGCAACTAAAGGATTGTTGAAGATGTAGATGCTGCCATAACATGTGGAGCTGGCACCAAGGAACACAGCAAGAAACAGAACCACCATTTTGGCAAGGGAAGAGACACTGACCACCAGTTGAAGGGAGGACCCATAGACTAATGGGGGTCAGAGAAGCCTGGCCTCCCCAACCCCCTTTACCCATGTTGGTGCTTTGATAGTGAGTAGGCGAGCCAACAAGACTCCCTGGGGGACCGCAGGTTGGGATGAGGTTCTGAGCCTTCCGCCCTCTCCAGGAACTTCTTTGGATGGAAGCTTGCTGCCTCCCAAAGCCAGGACCCCTTCAGCAGCCTGAACTCAAATGGAGAGGACCCTACAGTGGTCTGAGGACACAGCATGTGCCTTGGAATCTTTGAAAAGGCCACATCATGTTTATCTCCTCTCTCTACCAACAGCATGCTTCTCTCCACCCCCTCCTGCTGGTGCAGATGCTCAAAGAGCCTCCAAGGAAGCTGTGAGCGGGAGCTCCACTCTGGGCTTGCTGCCCAGCGGCCTGCTGTGAAACTCTGTTCCCCTCCCACACAAAGTGACCGTATCCAGTCTGGAGCACTGTCTGGAGCTAGGATGACACTGGCCCACACCTTCCTAGCTCTGCCTTAGCTCAGACTCGGAATACTGACAAGAGATGGGGCACCATTTATTGGAGAGCTTTGAAACCCCAATAGTTCTTCTGATGAGGAAATCTGGGGAAGGCACTCTAACATCAAGTAAATTAGCACAGGACCCTGTCAGGGAATGAAGTCAGAGGAGCAAGGGCGGGCTCAGTCACTGCCAGAAGAGACACACTTCAGTACCTTCTTTCCTCAGTGGTCTCTCTGAAAGGCACCTCTCATCTAAAGACAGACCCAGAGTCACTGAATAATAACGAGGAACAAAGTCTTACACACACACACACACACACACACACACACACACACACACACACACTTCTGATGACCTCTTCTTCCTCGTGGCCCTTGACAGTGAAGACTAGGCCAAAGAACTTGGCCTTTGGGGCAAGAGTGACCAATGCTTGAGTCCCATCTTCTGTACCACTACCTGTGTGACCCCCGCGAAGCCACATCACTTTGCTGAGCCTCCCTCCCCACCTATAAAGCAGCAGCAGCCCCTCACAGAGCTGGTGTAAGGATTTAGTAAGCTAATGTATGTAAAGCTCCTAGCGCACAGCCTGGCTCTCAACCATTAAGCTTCTTGATGTGACGAGTTATGACTGGTCTCCTGGTAGCTGATTTCGGTCACTTGCCACTGCACCAGTTCTAAATGGAGAGACTGTTTACCCTTGAGCAAGATACGATGTCAGTTTGAGCAGCTATATGGGGCAGGGAGCCAGCTAACAAGCACAGATTATTTTTATCCGCCATGTTTGCATTTGAGATGTTGCTGATTTGATACAGACCAACCCTTCCTGTCTGGCCTCTGCTCACCCACATTGTGGGAATTACATAACTTCACTTGACCTCAAAGAGTGAGGCACTTGGCTCCCAATGAAGGAGGAGGCAGAGCTCTACCTAAGACTAGAGGCCAGGGTAAGGAACCAGCTGAGACTGTGGTATAGTCAGGGCTAGGCTGACACTGGGGGAGTACCACTCTATAAATGAAATCTCCTTTGTCCAGTTGTGAATTTGGATTTGTTGACCATTTAAGCAGAGTTCACTGTAGGACAGCAAGGCCAATAGTTAAAGAATATGCTTTAGCCCAAGTAGAGAGAATGCAAAGAGAAAATATCACATGCATCGGAGAAATCAATGCTCACGGCTTCTTCTATCAGGGGAACCCACCTCCTTTCCAGCCCCTTCATCACCGTCTCCTTCAGGGTTCTATTAGCAGTAGAAGCTTTACCTACTCTGTCACCATCTTCCCCCTTGTGTTCAGACAACCCTGGGCTCCAGCTTTGAAAACACAGAAATGAGCTTGGCCTAAGGTCAGAATGGGATGAACAGGGTCCTTGACTTCGCTCCCACCTGAGAGGCAAGTCTGTAGGATCTCAGGACCAAGGGTTAGTATATCGTAGAGGAAAGACTGTTTTGGTCACCCAGTGAGTGATTCTGAGCTCCTCTGGCCCTAACTCCTCCCAAAGCCACACTGCAACAAGCGGCACGCCAGGATGAACACCTGGGACCAAGATTGTGGCTACATCTTTTGGCTTTTTCTGCTCATCACCCCTGCTGCTGCTCCAAGGGAGAAGCCTACAGTTGATTTCTTTGCTGGAATCTTCCCAAATGATTTAGGGTTGATGCTCATGACCTGTGAAATGGATGCCTCTGACCTGTGCTGATGGCACCCAGAGGTGAGAGGCCCAGGTGCTCACAAGGACTGTGGTGTGGTAGCCCTGACTTTTGTGAAATTGTAGTTTAATCACCAGGCAGGAAATGGACACTGACCTCGCACACACATAAACACCCTGTAGCCCTTGCCTTCTGGATCACATTGCGTGAGCTTAAGATGGGATCCTTGGACAGACTAGCCAACAGAGGAGTGGTTCTCAACCTGTGACTAGTGACCCCTTTGGGGGTTGCATATCAGATCTCCTGCATAAGCAATTCATAACAGTGGCAACATTACAATTATGAAGTAGCAACAAAATAATTTTATAGTTGTGGGTCACCATGACATGAGGAACTGTATTAAAGGGTCACAGCATTAGGAGAGTTGAGAACCACTGCATAAGAACAATAATGTTATCCACTGAGTGCTGTCCAGTGCATTGCTTCAATTTCCCCAATACTTCTTTCTTTTCTTTTCTTTCTTTTTTTTTTTTTTTTTTTTTTTTTTTTTTTTTTTTTGACTGCCAACATGTAATTCACACTGAAGAAGACCTGGAAATTTCAGGGCCACATAAACCAGAGACACAGCTGTATCCTCCAAGCACCAAAGCACCCAGGACACCCAGGCTATCCTGGTGGCATGCATCTCTCTGCAGGAACAGCTTGGACACATTATCTCCCAGGTCACTGCAGGGAAGTTAATAAGAGGCTGTACCACTTCAGGATGAATCAGTGATTCTGCCCAACTGACCACTTTCACCAACTGTGGGCTCTAGTCAGTAAACAGACACACCTGAACGTTGCCCAAAATAAAACTGGATGTGCCCCCATTATTGACGTGGTACAGCTGGAAACTCC
The DNA here is from genome assembly GCF_000317375.1 of Microtus ochrogaster. Classification (NCBI taxonomy): domain Eukaryota; kingdom Metazoa; phylum Chordata; class Mammalia; order Rodentia; family Cricetidae; genus Microtus; species Microtus ochrogaster. Next base: position 83,072,649 of record NC_022013.1, read on the forward strand.
TTAAGATGTCTGTCGTAGTGAGGAACAGATTCCTCAGCAGAAACACTGAGGAGAAAGGCAAGGGTGCTAGGTGATCCTGTGTCCCGATGGCTTGAAGCCACAAAGGGAGATTTGTTAAATTCTAAGATTTTTTTAAAAAACTTTTCCAAAACTCCTATGAAAACTGGCATAGCTTTTGCCCATTTTATGGCTAAAGAAACTGTTGTCTAACCTTGCATTGCCATAACAAAATACCCAAAGGAAATCGACTTCTCAAGAGAAAAGGATTCCTTTCTTTAAGTTCCAGACCAGCATTATGTGTGTTGGCGGGGGGCATTTCTTGTTGGGCCTCTGAGAATGGAAGTTGTCATGGCAGGAGCACATAGTAGCTCAAAACTGCTCACACCATACGGCAGGAAGCAATACGAAAGAGGAAGAGACCGGGGTTCCATTAGTTCACACCTGAGGAACTCCCATAGTGCCTCACCTTCTGAAGGTCCACTGTATCTCCCACCCTAGGGACCAAGCCTTAACTACAAGAGCCTTAGGAGAGTAACTCTGCTGAAACCCAAAGAGAACTTGAGGAGGGTAGGGGTCTCACCTACATCACACAGCTAGCCTGTGGCCAAGCCAAGACTGAACCCTCAGCTCTAGAGGCCAGAGTTGACACCAAAGATCTACCTCAATCATTCTCTACCTTATTTTGCAGCTTATAAATTTAGATAGTCCTACTGGTCAGCAAGCCCCAGGGATCCTCCTGGCTCCATCTCCCAGACCTGCAGTTACAGGCATTCACAGACACACTCACTGCAGTTACAGGTGTGAGCAGGCACACTCACTGCAGTTACAGGTGTGCACAGACA
>NC_022013.1:83074674-83076021 GCF_000317375.1 Microtus ochrogaster
CAGTTACAGGTGTGCACAGACACACTGCAGTTACAGGTGTGTGCAGGCACACTGCAGTTACAGGTGTGTGCAGATACACTGCAGTTACAGGTGTGCTCAGGCACACCGCAGTTACAAGTGTGTGCAGGCACACTCACTGCAGTTATAGGTGTGCACAGACACACTCAGCTTTTTATGAGTTCTCAGATCTGAACTCAGGGACTTGCGCTTGTGTGGCAAGCACCTCACCAAATAAGCCATCTCCAGGTCCCAGACACCCTCACGCCGTATATACGCTCACATGACACCCATGGACTCATCTCGCCATCCTGTACTGACACCTGGGTTCCAGCTGTAGTCTTCCAGCCCAGCTGGCTTTGGGCAATCCGGTCATTTGATCAACTGCAGTGTCACCTGGGGTACCTTGATTGGCTCAGACCACTTCAAAATGTCATATAAAGCTATGAATAGGTCAGAGTCATTCTCCCCAGGACTCTCTGGAAACCCAAAGTTTTGATATAGAAACTGTGAGTTTCCTGAAGTGAGAGTCTCAGGTCACAAACTGCTCTGATCCTTGTGACAGCCTGAGCCTGCTTCCTTTCCTCAAAGGGGTAGATGCTCACCCCAGTGTAGCTGTGAATTATTCAAACCAGAATGATAATCCTATAAATAGAAGCACAGGTTTGCCTCTGCCATCATGTCCTTATCTTTAAAAAAAATAAGGACCTAATAATAATAATAAGGACCAACAACTCCACCAGCTGTACTTTTTTCAATAATTTCAAGTAAAATTAACGAAATATAAATACTATTTTGTAATTAGCCCAGCTACCTGTGACAACTAGAAGAAATGGACAGGGCTCAATACCAGCAAAAATTCAGAGTCCCTAAAACTCATTTCAAGCCAGGCTTGGCAGCAAATGCATATCATCCCAGCACTTGGAAAGTAGAGACAAGAGGATTAGAGTTTAAGACTATCTCTGGCGACATAGCAAGTTTGAGGTCAGATTGAGCTATGTGAAACTGACTCTATTTCATGCCCCCAATTCCTCTAAATAAATAGATAAAGGCTGAGGAGATGCCAGAGCCAGGAAAGTACTTGTGCCAGCATGAGGACCCGCGTTTGGATCCCCAGCACCCGTGGAAAACCAGGCAGAGATAAAAGGATGCATTGGCCAAATAGTTTTATCAAACTGATGTGTACTAGGTTGAGTGAGAGATTTCTGTCTCAAAGGATAGAGCAAAGAATAGTAAAGAAAGACACCTGACGCTGACATCTGGTCTCCACATACATGCATATCCATGTGCACATGACGCTGACATCTGGTCTCCACATGCATGCATATCCATGTGCACATGACGCTGACA
>NC_022013.1:83076279-83092326 GCF_000317375.1 Microtus ochrogaster
TAGACAGATAATAGACCTAATTCCTGTTGATGCATTAACCCAGTCCCAGGGCTCAAGCATGCCCAACAGCCAGACTCACCAGTCATGTGGCTCATTCCCCTGCCCTGCACTTCCTTGCCTGCAGCCATAGAGTGTGTTGCCAGTTTGTCTGTGGGATTATCATGAGGTTTAGTAAAATAATCCAAGTGAGGTACTCGGCCTAGTGTCAAACAGGCAGAAATGTGTAAATGTAATTAGAACCATTCAATTAAAAAAAATTACTCCCAAGAGATTCACTTCTGTATCCTGAGGTGGAGAAGTGTGTAAATATGGACCTCTCTGGGATGGGGGTGGGAAGTGTTCCAGAACCCCAGCAGATACCCAAATCTTGGATGCCCAAGTATGCATAGAATCCCCAGAACCATAAAAGTGCAAATAAAAAAATGCAATAGCTAAGTATTGCTTATAACCACATCTGCACACACATACACACAAGCACACACATGTGCACTCATACACACACACACACACTTCAAGATGACTTATAATCCCTGACATAATGTAAATGTCATGTTAGTAGTTGTTACACTGTATTGCTTAGGGAATCATAACAAGAAGCTTGCATACGAAGGAACTCAGGACTGCGAGGGGTGCACCCACACACTGAGACAATGGGGATGTTCTATCGGGAACTCATCAAGGCCAGCTGGCCTAGGTCTGAAAAAACATGGGACAAAACCGGACTTGCTGAACATAGCAGACAATGAGGACTACTGAGAACTCAAGAACAATGGCAATGGGTTTTGATCCTACTGCACGTACTGGCTTTGTGGGAGCCTAGGCTGTTTGGACGCTCACCTTACTAGACCTGGAAAGAGGTAGGTCCTTGGACTTCCCACAGGGCAGGGAACCCCGACTGTTCTTGGGCTGATGAGGGAGGGGGAGTTGATTGGGGGAGGGGGAGGGAAGTGGGAGGCGGTAGCGGGGAGGAGGCAGAAATCTTTAATAAATAAATAAACTTTAAAAAAAAGAAGCTTGCATATGCTAAGTACAGTTTTTTTTTCCCTAAATATTTTCTGTTCACAGTTGGTTGAATACAGGGATGCAGAATCAGTGGATTCAAAGGGCCAATTGTAAGTCTCCTTGCGTGAAGATGGACAAGATGGAGTTTGGCTGTGGGTATTATCAGTGGCTTCCTGGGGCACCCAGATGTAAGCATTGCTTCCTTGCTACTCTGTTGCCTTCTTGTCCTCATTCCCCAGGTTTACACCGTTCAGCCTCCCTCTCTTTATTGCCTCAAGGCTGGTGGTACAGCGATACAGCTATGGTAGGATTCTCTTCAAACCAAACACATTATGTGACCTCTGGATACACCTTCTTGGGTCTACTCATTTCTAAGACTGGCCCTAGCTGAGGTTATAGACCCTTATCTGGGTAGTGATGCAGGAGACACATCTGTATCAGGGCTAGAATGACCCTTGAAACCAAGATGGGCAAGTTTTCATCAAGGTCTTCTCGGTCCCTGTTTTTCCAGGGAACCCACCGTCTTAGCAGCAACCATGCTGCCCCTGGGGAAGCCTGCTGGTCCCCTCAGAGGTGGTATCTGGGCAGAGGTACCAGGCAAAGTCATGGGTAAAGAGAAGCCCAACTGTGTTCTCTCCAGCCCTTTGCTTAAAGCCCGTGGTTGTGTAAGGGCTTTGATGTACACAAGGATCCTTTCATCATGCCCTGTTTTCTGCAGGTCGCACGCTCTCCCCGCCTCTGAGCCCCACCTCCATGCCACAGTCTCTGTTCTGCTTGGATCCTCTGGCCCCAATTTGGAGTCCGAGGACAAGAGACTCCAGGGGTTTTTATTCCTCTGCCAGGTGTCAAGTTTCTGTCTTGACAGTCCAGGTAGGGAGTGGTATTTGGGGCCAGAGCCGCAAGGTTCTCGTCTGACCTTGCTAGAGCCCAAGCACTCATCATACACACCCAGTTTAACTCTGGGCTACCCAAGGGGTGGAAGGTGGGATGGACAGCAGAACAACATCCAGCAAGGAGCAAAGCTAGGTTGGGGGACTTCATGAAGAGTTCCCCTCTTCTTATAACCCCCCATTAGGGCTTCTTGAGCACCACCCCTGAGGCTGCATGTATCAGAGCCAGGCTCCCCTGAGAAGCCTTCCCAGCCCTCCTGTGTGCCTCACCAACAGCTCCTGGCATATTCAATGATCACAGCACAAAATTTTACACCTCGTGGCTCTCTTGTTCCTTTGTATGTGTGAATTTTCCTTTCCTAAAAACACTTACAGATCTTTTTAGGAACAAGAAGCCTGTCTTACATTTTTTTTAAATGCCTCACAACAGCTGTTAGGGTGTCAGAGAGCTAAAGACACTCAATAAATACCATCAGAGGACAATGAATGGTTTCGGAGCGGGCTATCATCCAGCACGAAGCTTGCACCCCAAGGCTCAACACTTTGGCTGGATGAGGAATGCATGAAGGAATGAACGCCCTCCCCCGCATCTCCTACTTTATTACTGCAGTCCTCGTATTTGCTACCGTGGTTTTCTGAGAGACAATAAAAAATATAAAAAGATAGAATGAAACAAAAATGTAACAAAGTGGATGACTTCATTTGGTAGTTAGAGATAGCTCCCCTCCCTAGGGGGATTCCTGGCTCCTGGTCCTCTCCTTTGCTGGCAGGAATGGAGGCACATACTTGGAACACGCATCCCAAACACCCATGCTCTTGGGCTTTTATGTGCATCTCTTTTCACACACCCCCTGCTTCTCCAGTAGCTGTAAAGCAAGCCACGGGATGGCACATTTTAATATAAAAACCCGAAGCATACATTTAAGCTGGCACTCGGAGAGAAAAATCTCTCATAGTACTTTAAGTGCTTTTAGCTGCGAGCTGCACCCTGCACACAGAGATTTCTGTTTACTAATGGTGGCAATTAAGGCGGAGTCTGAGGCTTCACAACGCTGCTGCTTACTCCAGCAAATATGCTAATCAATTTTCCTGCCACACATAATTTTTGACTCTAGCTCAGTCTGCTGTATGTGGCATATCCCCAGACTAGGCAGCTTCTGTTCTGTGATATCCCTCTTGTTGGTCATACCCAAAACACTGCTTGGCAGTGACCAATGAAGCTCTGGCTGATATCTGAAATGACGGGCACAGATATGCTAGCCATGTAACACATGACCTCTTCTGTTTTCTCATTTGCAAAAAAGAAGAAGAAGAAAAACACGGATGCTGCTGCGATTGAGTGTACGTGTTTGCATAAAGCATTTAGAATGACTGCTCCATGAATGCTCATCATTGTGAGCGATATCACATTCCAGTACACTGGTTGTGGTGTTAGGGATAAATGCAGCATGGCTCTATTAGGCCATGAACACTATTGGAAGGAAAGAGAGCAAAGAAACAACAAATCCTTGCCTTCCCACTCCTGGTTCCTCGGGGTGTTTGCTTTCCCCGTGTTTGTAGAATTGACTGGTGCCTGCAAACCAACGTCCTCTTGTATTTCACCCTCCAAGAGGCCCCTCAGTGACATTCTCTTCCTGGACATCATGTCCACATACAGTCACCCCCACCTCCAAGGCTACATCAGAAAATGCATCATGATATTTCCCTCCTTCTCTTGGATCTTTCTGGTGGAAACAATGCGCCCGCTGTGAGGAGGGGTAGTAATAGGGGCACAGAAGCCTCCAGCTGACACCTGGGAGGGGCCACCACAGAAGCAAATCCCATTCGAGTTAAGATGTCAGATGGCTACATCTGGCCAACATCTGGACTTCAGGCTCAAGAGATGACCTGTACCAGAACCTCCCAGCAGAGCAGTTCCATATCCGTGGCTTGTAAACACTGTGGCATAATGAATATTCACTGCGGCACACAACTAACTGGTTTGCAACGTAACTTATTGCATGGCAATAGATCCTAATGCATTCTTCAGTGCACACAAGAAAGCCTGAGTACTTACTCTAAGAACATTAGCATAAGATAGAGAAAGGAGACCCAAACATTCAATTCTAGCTACTAGGAGACTGAGGCAGAAGGATTACAAGGGCTACAGAAAGTTTGTGGTAGGCATTGCCAACTTAGCAAGACGCTGTTTTAAAATAAAAGTCACAAAAGGGCTGGAGGTGAGGAGATGGGGCTCAGGGGTAGGATGCTTACCTAGCATTTGCCAGGCCCAGGGTTCTGTCCCCAGTATTACACATGTATTACCATGCCCCACATGCATACAAAGGCAAAGGAAAGAAATGCAAACTTTTGAAGCATTTCCTTCATTTTCCCCAGGGACATAGAGACTGGCCCCAAGGGTGCTATAGTGTCCTCTGTCCATCATCTATCCTCTCTCACACTCCCATCTCTCCACAAGTGTCTGAAGACACAAGCTTTAGCACAGGTGAGTTAGGCAAAGGCAAAGACTGGACTTTTCCTTTTCACAACTCCTTCTGGGAATGTAGTCTCAGAAAACTTCTTAACTCACTAACGAGGGGCAAGAGGTAAGCCTCCAGGGCCTGTTTTATTCAGTTCAAGGTCTAGGGCACAAGTGTGAGGGGAGGGAGAGTGAACATCCATGAATGTTTGTGCCCCAGGAGAGGAAACACAGCAAGTGTGAAGACAAGAGCCAAGAGGGGAAGAGGGTTAAAGGCCAAAAGGCCCCCATGTTAATGATTTTTCTTTGTTCCTTCTGCCCCGTCTCTGCTACCTTAAATCACTGCTAGCCCTGTAAGACAGGCGAGATACATGCATCGTGCATTGGAATGGAGGAAGGGCTGAGCCTTTGCATCAACACCTGTCTTGGAATCAAGATGCTCAGCAGCTCTAAAGCACAGAGTGTAGGAGACCAGAGCAGCGATGGCATTTCCCAGAACTGTAATACAGGGAGGGAGGGCCTTTGGGGTCCCCGTGGACATCCTGCATCAATGAAATGTCTGGAAGGATGAGAAGGAGGGAGGAAGACAAGGAAGAAAGGGGAGAAGGGTGCATAGAAACAGATGAGCTCTCCTAGGAGCCTCCTCGTTATCATTGGATATTCAAGCTTCTCCGGGGCAGAAATTTTGTAATCATTTATGGAATAAATGAATGAGCAAGTGAATAAACAATACACAAACAAATGAACTGATCAATTAACTTGCAAGTAACAATCCGATGTAGGTACTCTAGCTATCCACACAGGGCTACAGCGGGCCTAAAACATCTGCCTTTGCTTTGTGAGTTTACACAATTTATCATTACAGAGATATCTATCGACTTACACACTGTCAATAACATAATGCATCATGACTTAGAAAAGACATGATCTCTCCTCCTGGCCCATCAGACAAACGTTTGCATTCTGTTCTCACTTTCTGATGTCCATCTAGGGGCAGTGAATAGGGTCGGTTGCAGAATGGACACCACAAACCAATGCATGGATCAGTCTGCAGGAAGCAGAGCTCAGAGGCTACAAAGGATCTCCCTTGAGAGATTAATGCTTTGCAATTCCCTTCCAACATTGCTTTAAGATTCTGGAACCAACCATGCCACTCTGCTCTGCCTGTCTGAAGTACACTGTCACAGGTGGGGTGTTTGACTCTTCCACCCGTGAAGTTCCCCGTCAGCCACACAGACTACATCCCCCACACAGCAGCTCTGCTGCAGGGCACCGGCTGCTGCAGATTAGCTCAAGCCCACTGTCTTTCTTCCTAATCACATGGAGAATTCCAATAAAAAGGAGATCATTCCAACGGCAGCTGTCAGCTCCGGTGCGGTCCTGGTAATTACCACCTTGTCAGATCTCGAAATTCTCCTGCAGTCCACGCCACAGTGCCGAATCCGTCTGAATTTATGAATTATTTGCAGAGATAATGAAAGGTATCAGATTCCTTTTCAACTACATTCAAAATGAAATTAGCCTGCAAGACCATTAGGCAAAGATCCTCGCACCATTAAATAGCAGACCGACTCCCTTCTCCAGCTAGACCACCGCCTCCCCCTCTTCTCACTGATGTCTCAGGAGAGCGAACTAAAGGAACCACCTCATTAGAGTGTGTACATGCTAATAAATGTGCATTGTGTAACATACAAGCATGTACGTACATGCACTGGACTTGAGGAGCCATACCTTTAGAAAGTGTGCATTTTTATGAGTATACACACATACATGTATGAGTATGTGTGCATATGTATATGTATAATGTATATATGTATGTGTACATGTGTATGTGTACTTGTGTGCCCGTGTGTATGTGTGCTTGTGTATACATTCATATGTTTGTGTATGCGTGCATTATATGCACATGTGTGTATATGTGCATGTGTTTGTGTGTACAGATAGATGTGCACATGCATGTTTGTGAACATACATACTTGTGGGTATGTACATATGTGTCCATGCACATATATTGCACTAATCTCTTTTTTATCATTGTGACAAGATATCTCACAACTTAAGGGAGACTCAAAACTTTATTTTGGCTCAGAGCTTGGTAGGGAATTTAGTTTATCATAGCAGAGAGGCCTGGCCGCAGGATGGACTCAGCCCATGACAGAGATCTCCAAAGGTAGCTGACAAGGAAGCAGAAGCAACAGACCAGGGAGGGCATACCCTTCAAAGCCCCACCCCCATCAGTGACTGCTTCTGCCAGCCATGTCCCAACTCCTAAAGGTTCCACGACCTCTCAGAAAGTACAATCAGCTGGGGAGTAAGTATTTAAACACACGCGCCTATGGGGGACATTTCAAGTGTGACCCATAACAGTAAACATATATATGTCACATGCAAGTGTGTGTGTGTGTGTGTGTGTGTGTGTGTGTGTGTGTGCGTGTAGACATATGTGTATAACTATAAAAACTACTCATTCTGGATTTTAGGAGGATAAGGGGGTTAAAACAGAATTTTATTTTTTTATTCCAGGCTGGCTTGGAACTTACTGTGTAGCTCAGGCTGACCTGAAACCCACGCAGTCTTCCTGACTCTGCCTCCCACATGCTGGGGTTTAAGGAATGAGCCTCTATAGCTCAGCTAACAAGCTGCTTTTCAGTTCAAATGGAATGGTATTCAACATCCTTCTCAGTCTCTCCCCCTTTCACTACTCACTCCCGAGGGTGACAATGTGGAAACCAGTCCTTGAAAACCAGACAAAGAAGCTACCATGACACTAGGGTTATTCCTGGTCTTCCCTGCTCTTTCCATTGATTATGTGGTAGGTGATTTAGAAATGTGTGACTCTAGCCTTCTTCTTAAAACCCTCCCTACCTTCTAAACATCTCAGCAACAAAACGACTTTCAAGCCTAATGTACCGTGCAAGCAAGCCCTGCCTCCTGTGTGGGTGATCAGGGGCACACAACTGAATTCTGGTCAAAAGAAGAAAGAGGGAGAGCTGAAATACCATTTCCAGGCCCAGTTCATCCAAACTGTGCCACAGGATCTCCTAAGATTACTCCCTCCTGTTGCTGAGCAGAAAGAATTCTGTAGACCTTGGGGCCGTAGAGGGCTGTGAGATGGAAGGAGCCTGGACTGGAAACTCAGGTGGAAGCCACAGATAAACCTCTACTGAGTCTGGGGTTTGCCTTGTCCCATGCTTGGCCTCTGCAGTATGGAGGCTGAACCAACCCTGGTCTACGTTCTGGTTTCTACGCTGAGGCTGAGGAGGCTACACCTGCACCATAGGGGTGTGTGAAAGAGGCTCTCTGCTCACACAGAGGAAACTTCCAGGAGGGCAGGGTAGGCCCTCAGACAGGCGTAAAGATGGCTCGGAGGGCAAAGACGATGCTGGAGTCTGCTTTTGTTGTACTTACGGGGGTAGATCCAGGCATAGATCCCCACACATAGCCAGTTTTCTGTGGTTTGGGCTTCTGGGTGGTGTAAGAGAAAGGAGGGAAAAGGTAGTGAGAGTGATGGGCATGGAAGCTGTCAATCACCAAACATGAAGCCAAACTCTCTATTACTCTATAGCTAGGACTGCCATAGTCAACACCAAATTGAACCCATTATTTCCCCTAAACAATTTATCTTCCTCAAGAAATAGCCCATCACATGGCCATTAGTGGGTTGCCCATGTCCTAGTGGACGGCCCAACACCCATGCATGTGTGATCACTAATTGAACTCAGGGAGTGTTCTAGTTTGCTTCCTGTTGTTACGATATAAACACCAGGACCAAAAGCAGCTTGGGGAGGAAAAAGTTTATTTAATCTTACAATTCCCTGGTCATACTCCATCACCAAGGGATGCCAGGCAGGAACTGAAGGCATGATCTGAAGCAGAGGCCGTGGAGAAAGCATGCTTACTGGTTTGCTTCCCTCTGACTTACTCAACTGCTTTTCTTACATAACCCAGACCTAACTGCCTAGGAATGGCACCACCCACAGTAGGCTGGGACTTCAGAAAAATGCCTCAGAGACAAGGGCACAGGCCAGTCTAATATAGGTAATTCTTCCGTTGAGGTGCCCTCTTCCCACACTACTCCAGCTTTGTGTTAGGTTAGTAACCAAAAATAGGACATGAAGTTGGGAGGAAGGAGGAGTGACGGACACTAGGGGGAGCTAGAGGGAGGTAACAGCAGGCGAATACAATCAAAATACTCAGTATAAATGTACGTTTTCAAAACTAAAAAATATTATTTAAAAAAGGAATAGCTCCCAAACCTGCCAAAAACATCCCCTTTCCGTCCAGCCCCACAGTTTCCACCTCTTCATAGCAGTCTTCACAATTATCCTTTGTATCTCTTCTTCCCTGGGCCAATTGAACATCCCAAGAACAAGGGATTCAAGCCTGAAGCCCACTCCCTGGGGTTGAGTCCTGGACACAAGTCTACCAACGGCTCATTTGTCATCTCTGAGAATATGTTAGGTCTCTGTCACTTCATCTCCTCATTTGTCAGGTAAGAATTAAAGTACCTACCCCTTGCCGTGACTGTGAGGATGCAATGAAGTTCATAAAATGTTCAGGCTACTGCTTGGCACACAGTAAGTGTTCTGGGAATGCTAGATCCAGACACCTCTGTGATGTGTCTCTCACCTGAATCCCTGCTATACATCCATCTCCCAACCCAGCTGACTGTGTTGCAGTAGGTGTGGATTTGTTGGAGGAAGTATGTCACTGTGGGGGTAGGCTTTGAGGTCTTGTATGCTCAAGCTATATCCCGTGTGGGACACAGTTTACTTCCTGTGGTCTGCAGATCAAGGTGTAGAACTCTCAGCTTCTCTAGCACAATGTCTGCCTGCATGTCGTCATACTTTTTACCATGATGATAATGGATTAAACCCCTGAAACTGTAAGCCAGCCCCATCTAAATGTCCACCTTTATTAAAGTTACCATAGTCATGGTATCTCTTAACAGCAATAGAAACCCTAACTAAAACCCTAACTAACACCATACAAATCTATCGTGTTTCTGACCTTTTTCTTGGTGCTCAGTCATATAGGGCCATTCGGGCCCTCTCTTATATTAACTCTGACATCTCTACTTTACCCCAACAACAGGGGCCCAGTAGAATAACCAGCCAGAGATACATCCAACTCCAGCCTAGCAGTCACTGATAAATACCCAAACGCAATTGCTGGTGCCATTCATCCACAACAGCTAATGCTATCCACACACGTTGAGTATCAAAGTAAATGGTCATCCCTGAATCCGATGAGGAGTGATATTCCTGGCAAAACTATCCAGAATAAAATAATCTTGACAATGCTTAAAAACTCTCTCTCCCGCTGGGCGGTGGTGGCGCACGTCTTTAATCCCAGCACTCGGGAGGTAGAGGCAGGCGGATCTCTGTGAGTTCGAGACCAGCCTGGTCTACAAGAGCTAGTTCCAGGACAGGCTCCAAAACCACAGAGAAACCCTGTCTCGAAAAACAAAAAAAAAAAAAAAAAAAAAAAAAAAAAAAAAAAAAAAAAACTCTCTCTCCCATGATAAGGCATGCAATCGTGGATTTACTGAAGAATTCCTTTTGACTGATAATCGTGGAAACTAGAACGTTCTACCAAAATTAGAATTGGTAAGGATTTCACCCTTGGATAAAAGTTCAGCAGGCTGAAAATGCACCCTATAATAAATCTGTTAGTGTCTACACATTGCTGTAAGAATTTGATATTGCAAAACCTGACTCAGGAAATTTGGACCTAGTAAAATTAGTGGTTCCACGGAAAACTCACAGCGGCAGAAACTATAATTTTAGAAACCTGACTAATCTTCATGAATTTTTCACAGAAGATAATTGATCTCAGTGAAAATAGTTTTAGAAAAATGATAATGGAAAGATTTGGAGCTGATTTAATGAAGCTATGAATTAAACTGGCTGAGCACAGTGCACTACAGAAATAGCTTCCTCAGTAAAGTCACCAGCATGGACAAGGTTCTCCTTTAGGGACTCAGAGCTCTAGACACGGGTGAAATACTAACCTTGAGGGTAACATCAAACTACAGCATCAGAGATGTCTATGCGCTACCAGTCAGCAGTCTTACAGAGGATGGGTATTCCGCATGCCAAGGACAAACGTTTAAGGAGCAGCAATTTGTCTTCCTCTCAGCCTTTCCCTCTAATAATCTATTTATTATTTATTCATTTAATTTATTGCTCTATAAGCCTTTGTAGTGTGCCTCTCACCTGAGTCTCTGCTAGACTTGAAAAATTCTCCCAACCCAGCTGACACGCTAAAGCCAGGGTGCACTATTGAGCACACAAATCTACCATGTTTCCGGCCTTCTTCTAATGGTTCAGTCACATTTGGACATTCTAGCCCTCCCTTGTACTGACTCTGACCTCTCTTTGCTCCAACAAAAAGTGCCCATAAAAATTTAATTTATGCATTAATTTTTTTTTCCAGCACTGGAGATGAAGCCAGAACCTCGCACATGCTAGGCAAGCATGCTACTGCTGGGGCACATCTCCGGCCCTTAGAGTTATTATTGTAAATTACTGTAGAGAAACTGCTGTGGCTATCTTAATAATCTCTCATATCTGTGCTGCATATTCCACACTGTAAGTTGATTTCGTGAAAATATTTTTACTCAGTGTTCATGTCATCCTTGCAAAACCATTCATTAGTGCTCCTCCCTCACAGCTGAGGGAGCTGAGACTCTGGAAGGCTAAGAAATGTGACCGACATCACACAGTCAACAAGAAATGGAGTCAGGTCCTTCCCACATCAAGACCGGTGCTCATTCGATGACGTAAGCGTGCGTACGTTGCCTGGTCAACCACACAGCCCTGGTTGAAAACTTAGCATAAAGAATTTGGTGATGGAGCCAGGATCCCCATCATTCCTGAATGCCTTACACCCCAGTGTCAACTCTGAATCCTCAGATTTTACTCCCCTCTGACTGCTCTAGAGCTCTGTAGGTGGAGAGAGGTGGTGTTTGAATGAACACAGGCTGCATCTCATTACACACCTCAAGTCTTCTCTCTCCTACTTCCCTTGGGGCCAAGCTGACCAGTCACACACACACACACACACACACACACACACACACACACACACACACACACACACATACACACTTGAACTTGCACAAAGAAGGGCAGGAGAGGAGGCTAAAGTCATTCTCTAGAGCTGCCCGACACTCTCTTCCCTTCTAGGATCCCACCGTATCAGAGAACTCTCTGTGGACAGAGTAGGAGATACTGAGCTTGTTATTTCCGGAGGTACACCCCAACATCCAGCTCTGCAAGGGACTTCAAGCCACTTGATGGCACCTGTGGAATTAGGCATGAGTTTCCTGTATGTCACTCCTCAAATAATGCTGTTTTGACTACCAGCCAAGATTGTCTCAAGCCGATAAACAACATCCAAAGGCCAGCCCTTTGCTCTTCTTGGGTAAGGGTTCCCTAAATTGTTCTGTACCTGAAAGATAACGACAGAATTCCGTCAGTCACTCTGCGTCTGGAGGAGCAGCTGTCTGCTCCCTTAGGTCTGAGTCCATGTGTCAGTGATTAGAAGATACTAGATGTACCTCCATGTACCTCTATCTGCTACTGAACTCAAGAATGTTCTGTGGTACAGGCATGGGAGGTTCTCACATAGTTGAAGCATTCCTCTTCCAGAAGCTTCTCTGACTAGAGTAGAGATATCATGCTCTGAACATGTTCACAATTCTGTGTTCTGAGCTCCAGAAAGCAGCAACTGCTCCACTACATTCTTAGTGAATCTTCTCGAGCACAGAGCTGAGGGTTGAACAAGCTCCTCACAGTGAGCCAGGGAAGCCAAGGACGCCAGGGCCTCTCTCCAGCCTTTCGATCACTGGGCCCGACTCTGCTGTCCTGTGAGGAAGGCAGATTGCACTCTTAACTGCATGAGCCATGAGCCTAGTAAACACCCACCACTCAATCTGGTCAGCCCTCAAGTCCTTCAGCCTTCATCCCTTTGAATTTTACAGCTACCTTTAAGCCCAGTTTTCAGACCTTCTGCTGATGTGTTTCTTCCAGGGTGTCTGAATAGCTGACATTTTTCTCCAATCCCTTTTCCTTTGCCTGATTTAACTCTTGTCCTGCGTTGATTGCTGTCTTTGAATGCAAACTGTATGGAACAGGTCAAGTGCAAGGCCCAAGGATGCCCACTCAAGAGGACCATTCGTCTTAGGGTGACACTGCTCCATGAGACAGTTGAGACGCCTAGTTGAGCATCCTCGACTATGCTAGCATCCATATGCTACAGGGTCTGAGTCCGGCATGGATGGATCCTCCTTTCCTGTGGAACTGAAAGTCAATGTTGAGGTTCCCAGTAATGAACCCAGAACACGGTGACACATGTCTTAAATGCGAAATACAATCTGTGCTCTTTTCCTTATAATCAGACAGGGTTAGAGCCAGGGCTGCTGCTGAGTCTTATCAGTAATGTTTGCACTGGGTTTGCAGGCTGTCTTCACTGCAGGATCCAAACCCACAATCCTAGGCATGGGCCAATGGTTGTCTCATTATGGCTTACTGTGGTGGGCCTGACATTTAACGGGGCTCTCCTTCTCTTTCCTTCTCTTGTTCTGGTATAGACACACATCATCCTGCCAGAAAGGTGATGCTGTTTTTGTGATGTGCCAAGCATTTCTGAAAAGGACAAGGGCTTACTGTTCACACTTCTGGTGATGTTTGAACAGAGACTCAGAGCTGGCATTTAAGTCCCTCTTGCTGGTTTCTCAGGTAGTCAAATTCCAGAGAGGATAATAAGGTCTGAGACCACTGTGTCTTGAAATCACAAGGCAGGTGTCTTCCCTGAGGTGCCTGGGGGTACAGTATGGAGACTGAAGGAAAGAGGCTGTGCAGAGAGAGCAAAGCCCCAGAATCAGCTGAGAAAGAGGAACAAACCACAGAAACGGGGCTTATTTTATGCACCAAGCACAAGAGCAGGTACCTTACAAAGCTCTCTTTCTGCTGGTTTAGACCACCCAGTGAGGTGGGTGGATGTCTATTAGGAGTGACTGCCCCGCCCCCCAGCCGAGCAACTGCCATCTTGGGGATGTCAGCTGAGCACCTTGCAAGGGGAGTATCCCAGCTGAGCTGTTTACATCCCTTTCTGGACACGGGGAGAGTCGAGAAATTCTCACCTGCTCACCTGCGTATCCAGCTGCTCTCTGACAGGAACTAGACAGGTTAGTGTAGCTGAGATGGGGTGCAGTGGCGGCGGCAAGGGGGGTTCTCATCTATAGCTATGGGGAAGGAAGCTTCGCCCCGATGGATGAAGACTTTCCAGGTGTGGCATTCTGGGGGCGGAGCACCCACACTCCTGTAAGTAACCCTTCACCTATGCTCTGTAAAGAAGCCCAATAAATTCATTGGTTCCCGGGAGAAAACTCGGGTTGGCTCTTAGGAGGAGGGTGGCTGCAGCTTACATCCACCCCTGAGGAGGAATCTTGGCAAAGTTACATAGCAGAATATGGATTCTATTCACCCCAGTACTCCAGGAGGAGGCATGGACCCCCTTTTGAATGGGGACCTGAAGTGACACCTCAGAAGAAGAACAAAGGTCCCAAGTTAACAAAGAAAAGTGGGACTAGGGTTTGAGGATCACAGCGTTTTTTCATGCTTTGCAGAGTGGGTGTGGTTGATCTTAGTTCTGCCCCAAGCCCGATTCCTGGCAGTGCTGGGCACCTTAAAGGGTTGCCCTCCTGCTGCTGAACTTGATTCCTTTAAAAGACAGGCTCTCACTGTGTAGCCCAGGTTGCCTTGAACCCATGATTCTCCTACTCCGGCCTCAGAGGGCTGGGATTCTAAGCATGTGCCATCACACCTGCCTTGAAGCTTGGACACTAGTGTCTCCAAAAAAGTCCCCAGAGTTGGCACCGCTGAGAAGCTGTAAAACCTTTAGAAGAGGCTCTAAGACCCCAGTCTCTTCCTTCACACCATGATGTGGCACCAGAAGCCCAAAGTCATGGATGGGGCCAAATAACCATGGACAGAAACCTCTATACCCAGGAGACAAAAATAACTTTCTCTTTATAAGGTGGTAGCTATCTGTCAAGTTCACAGAAAGCTGAATGAGCCCCACATGATTTCAAGTGAACAACAGAAACAGCATCACCGGTGTCACAGCCAGAATGGACCAGAGGCCGGTCATGAAGGTAGTGCCACCAAGTGCTTAGACCCAGAACCCACCAGCCACTGTGTATCTTCTGCTGCGTTGAAGATACAGCTATTGTCGCCTTGGTTACTGGCTCCCGTGATATGGTCACACAACTGTGCCAGAGTAAAGACCAGGGTGTGCTAATAAGTAAGTGCTAGCTCGCACTCAGATGGGGGTGGGGAAGAGGGAGAGAGAGCAAGATGTCTAACATGTCCATTTGCCAAGTTCTGCGGTGTGAACACTTTCATCATGGGCAATTTCCACATACTAATGACATCAGCGAACTCGCGGCTGGGAAGAACGAACAGGAACACACAATCACATGGCGGTCACAGTTCTGCCACAGACATGACAGCTAGAACTCGAAGAGCCCACAGAATATTAAATGCGTGTTAGGAAGTAGGCCTGCAACTAGACATCTTTGTCTTCCGCATACTTAATCTAAGCTTACATAACTTTGGTGTTAAGAGTGGCCACACTGAATTGCTGGCGAATTCCCTATAGAACAGAACACTTGGTTCCTGTAAGCCCCAATGAGCCACTTCGAATACACAGTTCACTGGAAAGGAGAAAACATGGTTGCCACGTGGTGGTCAAGGGCCCAAATTCAAGACCTAGAAAAGTCTCTCGAGGCATCCAGGGATGTTGGAGAAGAACTACATGGGGTGTGGGAGGTGGCAGGAATGGCCACATCGTGGTCAAAGTCTGGACATTGTCATTTTGTTGAGGCTGTTTTGGGATCATGAGCAGCAACTAGAACCACACCCCAGTTCTGACTGAGGTTTTCCTGTCCTAGCAGAGCTGTGAGGAACATGCTAGACATTCCCATGTCATCACATGCAGTTCTCCGTGAGGAAGGAATGTTCTTCCTGTCAGGTACCCCACTTTCCCCGGGATCACCCCCCAGACTGTGTCCTGAAGAAGCTCTCTTTGCTTAGCTCCATCCCCCAGGGAGAGTCCTGCTGTAAGAGCGATCTGGAATCCATCCCTCCTTACTCACTTTCCATGCTTCATTTGGGGGTTCAGCCTTGGAGGAGAAGCGGCCGGGCAGATGGCCTGTTTGGCTCTAAGGAACAGGGGAAGGCTCTACAGAGTCACATGCCACACAGTGTGGAAGTGAGCAGCCCAAGTCCCCCCAAAAGAACGGGATATAAAACAGAGCTGCGTGATAACACTTTGTGAGGGCAATTAATTGTTGTCAAAGCATTTTGCTGGCTGCATTCATCGCTTACGTGGAGAATAAAACTGTCATAACGATGACAATTTTATTCAACATTGGTGCAATTACCGAGCCTAAAAATAGGGAGCAGGGGGATGTTTTTCTTGAGGCTGAGCTGTTACCCTTGTCGCATGGCTGGGACTGCCACCCCCACCCCCACCCCCAGGAAGGAGAGAGGACAGGAAGAAAGCTGAGACTTGCTGAGCATTGCTGCTATGAGAGGAGGGAGGGGCAGTGTGGGGAGGAGGGAGGGGCAGTGGGGGAGGAGGGAGGAGCAGTGTGGGAGGAGGGAGGAGCAGTGTGGGGAGGAGGGA
>NC_022013.1:83092799-83122625 GCF_000317375.1 Microtus ochrogaster
TTAGAAAGTCTGAGCAGTGGGGGAAGGAGGGAGGGGCAGTGTGGGAGGAGGGAGGGGCAGTGTGGGGAGGAGGGAGGGGCAGTGTGGGAGGAGGGAGGAGCAGTGTGGGGAGGAGAGAGGGGCAGTGGGGGGGAAGACCAGAGAATGAGATTTCCTGGGCCAAGCTGGTAGACACAGGCTCTGTGCTATGAGCTCTCTAGACACAGTTGACTTACCACAGCCATGGGAGGCGGCATGCCCCTCCTGTGACAGATGAGGAAGCGGGATCTCAGAGAAGCACCACTAAGCTCGTCATCCCATCCTACCCAGAGCAGACAGGCACCCCAGGTTGCTCGTCGTGAGACACGCGAGGCCTGCTGCTGTCCCGGCCATCATCAGTCCCTTTCCTCTTTCTTTCCCACATCCTATCCATCACCCTTCGTACACTACATCACTCTTTTGGGAAAGCAAAAATACCAAGGCCCTGGAAGCAAAAAGACTCGAGGTTGGCAAGTGCAACCTTGGCTTGGGCCCTTGACCGCTGTAGATTGTGTTCCATAGCTTCCAGCTATGGCTGTGAAGACAGTCGCAGTTCCTCCGTCATAGTGTCATTGTGAGGACTGACTGGGATGTGTATCGAATGGCCGGCAGGAAGCTGAGGCATTGGGAGCAGGTAGAGGGCAGGGCAGAATTTCCTATACAGAGTACTCACGGTTATCAGGCATAGCAGATGTGACGTCATCAAGCCAGAGTGGAGCCTGACATTCTCCTCTCCCCTCAGCACAACGTGACCTTATGTGACTCTCCACCATCCATCCTGGTCACACCGCACAGCCACACAGGGCTACAGCAGGGAAACAGGGCCCATACTCCAGGCCAGCCCAGGCACAGGCTATGCCCCTGAAGCACCCTGACCTGTGTGTGGTACATGGGTTCTAGCTTGCTCAACAAATGAATACTTGAGGCCCTGGGAAACTTGAGGCATTTTTCCTCTCCTGCTTGCTCCTTCCTTTCATGGGGCTTACAATGAGAGAGACAAAGTTAGCCACGCAAGCAAAATTCCAGGGAAGAAGCCTGCATGGTTCTAAGGCCACGCCCCCCAGCAGCTGTGTGTGTCTGCACGCGGCCTGCACACGGCTCTTCTCATTTACTGAGGCACCTGGCACACACCTGCGTTCCATCGGTAGTAGCCCATCAAACTTATTTTTACCATCAGGAAAATGAGCTTCTCCTGGGGGACTGGAAATTAACTGTAATTCCCATGAGATCACTGGACTTGTTTCCCAATCGCAGCTGATGGTGGGGGCGGGGGGGGGGAGTTTGGAATGCTTTTTCTTCATAAATAGGTAAGAACTGCCCAAGAGGCACTGGCAGCTTTGAACGATTTTAAAGGACCAAGGGAAGAATCGCTCACCTCCCTTGAATCCATGCCCCCAAGCACTCCCTCTGCAGCTGTACGCCTTAAAATCTTTTCTCATAAAAGTCAGTGCTAGCTGCTGAACTTTAGCAGGACCCCAAGCTACGGGGGCGACAGAAAGGGCATGTTCTCTAAGTCAGACATCAGGTTCAAAGGTAAATCTTCAAAGTTCCCTCTCTTTAATACTGAGAAAGCAGCTGGGTTTTGTGGAGGGTTGTGCTGGGAAAGTCGTCTACAACATGCAAAGCCTTGGAGCATGAATTTCCCATTTCCACGTTAACAATTTTTGATATTGGTGCCCCCTGTCAAAAGCTACTTCAAGCCCTTTTGGAAGAAGGTGAAGTATGAAACACTCATCTTGAGGAGCCCACAGACCCCTTCCTTACCTTCTCCATGTCAGATGCTTTTGTGCAGGGTGGTGATGGAGTTAGCTTTGCACCTGCTACCCAGACCCCACCACTTGCTGGCTGTACCATCCTGGGAATGGTACCCATCTGAGGCCATGCAGCCTCAACAAGTTACCAGGCACCGGAAGGCATTCCCCCCAAATGTGGTTGCAGAGGCTTTTATGCTACCGGCCCCTCAGGGAAGCTGCATTTTGGTTTTGTTCTTTTTGTGAGTTTTATTTTCTCCCTCTCTATTTTGTTTTCTGTAAAAATTTTTAGAAACACGGTGTCATTTTGAAACTGTTTCTCCTACCTACTAGTTTGCCAACCATATGGAGACACAGCCAACCCGGGATGGGATGGAATGAAGGAGCCGGTGAGGTGAGCCACTGAAGTTGTTGCTGCATTTTAAACATAGCACACACTGTGTTACACAAACACCATTCAAAAACCTGAGTCACAGGAGTCAGATGGGAGCATATATAAATAGTGTGTGTGGGGGGGGTGCGCGTGTGTGCGTGTGTGCGTGTGTGTGACTGTGTGAGTAACGGTAGAAAAGCAAGGAAGTTTGGGAAATCAGGTCAAAATCATTGTGCCTAATTTAAACATAACAAAAATCTCAGCCTCGTCACTATTTACACCCCCTCATACAACTCCCACCCCAAAAAGGAGCAAAAGCCAAGTGGAAAATTCAAATAAGCGGATGTCCCCACGTTGAACTGAGCAGCACGAAGGCTGTGCAGCATCAATTGAAGTGATAATTATGTTGTCTCGCTTCCTGGCTGTCCACACCACAGGAGCTCTGCTCTTTGTTCTGGGCTTCACACTGTTTTGAGGAGTTTTTTTTTTTTTTGTTTTAGGCTTTGGCTCATGCCAGCCAGCTGATTGGCATGTCACGCTCTGACGGAATTTTGGTGCAGAGGCAGAATACATCTTGGGGATGGTGAAGAATTCACACCTGGAACATGTTGCAAACATTTTAAAAATCCATTTTCTCACACTCCTCCCCAGTTTGCACTGGACATAACTTGCTGCCAGCATGCTGCCCCACACCCAGCTCAGGAGGTCACTGCTTAGGATCTTGGACATAAACAGAGCCTAAAATGACATGGCAGCAGGCTTGGGGCAGACCACAGATTTGGGCCTTGCAATGAGCAAATCTGGAGGCCACCGCTCTGGAAAAAAAGAGTCTTGGTATCCTTAGTATCCGTGAGGGTCTCGATCATCTCTGAAGACCTGGCCTTGGCCCCGAGTCATTCTGTCCCTTCGTTGGTGGCATCTAGCTTCCAGCCTTATTCCTGCCATCCAGACAGGGAGTCCATGTGAACTTGCAGGGCACCAATGCTCAGTGAAGTGGATGAAGAGAAGCAGCAACTGCAGCTCCAGAGGTTGCAGATTTCATCAGCTACAAGCTGGCACCCCCAACGTTCAAAGGGGCTCTGCCATCCATGTGGAATGTGAACAGCGAAGGCAGCAACACACACAGCAGCAACTGATGCACATGGGTAACATGGCCCTGTCTGCCGTGTGACTCCAGTTCCTTCCGATCAGTCTCTGTCAAGCTGGGCGTCTCCAGCCACAGCCGCAGTGGTTCCCAGCCTCGGCCTCTCCATCGGCAGGGTCTGAGTTAGGAGCTCACTAAGGTGTAGATCATGCTGGATGCAGACAGAAATGGGAAAACAGATGTCAGCAGGAGCCTACAGCTCTCAACAGCCCTCTTCCGAGGCTGGAGCCCATGGCTTTACCCCATTCCTGTCTCATAGGTGGTTTCCAACTCACCTACTGAGGCTTTGCTACCCCCCCCCCACACACACAATGCAGAAATGTTGGTCTGTTGAGATAGCATCCCGTGTCCCCCCATGAAAGGTGTGTTGTCTCAGGATGCCTGGGAGCACACTCACTGGAATGACGACTGTGGCTGGCCACACTGCATCATGGGCCAGGTGCCTATGTGGTGAGGGCACAGCAGATTCTTCCTACCACCACTGCTGCCACATGCTCACATGACGACTGTGCCCAAGGGTCCCCAAGGTGATACTATAGAATGTGTCAGTCCCAAGGGTCGGGATGAAGATCACTGTCACCGATGCTAGTGTGCGTGCATGAACAGTCTTCAGGGCAAATAGCATAGGGGAATCTTAACTTGGCATAGATTCCCAAACTCCCCACTTTAGAGGATAAACAGTAAGCAAGCAGGGAGACCTGCATTCCTGTGGCCTGACAAGGTCTTCAGGCTAACTCTGCAAGGCCGATGAGTTCATCAGAACTACGGTCTACTACTCTATCTATTTAGAAGAGGAAGAAGCACAGCTTTCCACATGAGAGACCCCTCAGGTTTCCATAGCTTGGAGCAGGAAGCAATCTGGACCCTTCATGAAGGATAAAATCCTGAGGCTGGAGTAACCCTTGACTTAATGAAGAAAGCCCTAGAATAATTCTTTGACTCCCCAAATCCTCACAGCTGAGGTTAACCATGAGGCTACACTTCCCAGGCCTCTCCATCTGCTGACCCTGGAGATCGAGGGCGGAAGCAGGAGCAAGCCAGCCTTCCAGAGTGTCAGGTTCCACCTCAGACACATGTACAGAGAAGTGTAGCACACATGCCAAGTGTAGGAGTCTGGAGAGTAGATCTATTCCTACTGAAAGGCCTGGGAACATCAGCCAACTGTACCATCTCTATCCCCTGCCTATCTCTATGCTGTCCCTCACTTTGATAAAGACTCATCTAGGGGTCTGGGCTCAGCTTGAAGTTCAGTCTCTGAGTCATACTTAGTGTGTGACCATGATCTGTGATCTTGGGAAATGTTTCTACCATCCCATCACAGATCCAGCTTCCTCCTTCTACATATGTGGGTAAGGACAGAATGTTTCTGATAAATGTGCCAATGTATACGGAGTCTGTTTTGTAATGTTGGGCAATGTAACTCCCCAGCCTGCTACACCCAATCTGAACCCAGGGTTGGCTGTGAAGTTAGCACCCCCACCCTCTTCTGCCTCTGCAGAGATAGCACTGGGGTGTTTGGTGACATCCATGACCCTGCAAAAGGAGGAACAGGATAGCAAGGTGATCAGGAAAAGGCCCCAGAAATGAATACAAAAGGGAGCAGGAGATATTTCCAGAACGAGGAACCTCAGGAGTCCAGACCACAGGATGACAGCTCACGGCTCTCTGCTGAGCTCGGGTGTTCAAGGGATGAGGTGAAGAGAGGGACCCGGAAGCGGAGCTGCAAAGTCGGCAGGATTTGCTCAATTAGGACGGTGTTATGAAACACGGAAGAATTGCAGCCTAAGCACTTAATGACCCAATGTGCCACTCTGCGGGGTGTGCCTGCCACTGGAGGGGGAAAGCCCACTGTTACAGTACCCAAGAACCTTCACAAACAAGCGGAGGGCAAAGGATAATGAGGCTGGCTCCTCGGTTCACTGACACCCCAATGGGCTGAGCTGCTGGGCTCTGAAGGGCAGGAAGCCCTGCTGGGAAGAAGCCCTTGACGGTCCTTCCTTTCCGCTGCCACCTAAGAGATGTTATCAGATGCTTCCCTGAGTTGCTAAGATGTGAGCAGAGGCACCTTCCTTCCCCAGAAACCCTTGCTCCTGAGTCAAGGTTAGACAAGTGGGACCAGACTCAACTGGCCAGGATCTGCTGTCAAGGGCCACTTCCCCAAAAGCTGCCTCTCCAAGGCCAGACTGAAATCCCTTCCCTTTGCTGCTGAGACCAACGCCAGAAGGAGACAGGACTCACCAGTACAGGTAGTAGAAGAAGGACAGGAGGTAGAAGGCTAGCTTACACCAGGCCTCCTTCTGGCAGTAGCTCAAGGTGTCCGCGTTCATGACGACCGGTGGGTCATAGGCTAGTTCTGAGCTGTCGGCTGGACAGTGGAAATACCTGCAGGAAAGAGGACACGACAGTGATGTCTCTGAGGCTTGGGACTTCTCATGCTGTCAGACCAAGGCCCCCTAGCATCAGACTTGTCCCTGAAAATCTGTACTTCCTGCCAAAGTCAGATTCCAACCATTGCCATAGCGCAACTCGGTGGGTGTTTAAGTCCTCCAACGGATCCCTGGTATCATATGATGGGGCTCCGACAGAAGGAAACATGTCACCCAGTATTATGGTCTGGATGTGAACTCTCCCCCAGAGGCTCATGTGTGGGCACTCTCGGTACCAAGCTAGTTGTCCTGTGTGTGTGGAGGGTATGGAACCCTTAGGAGGTAGGGCTTCACTGGAGGAAGTAGAGAAAGTTATAGGACAGCCCCACTTCCCGGCCCAGCTCCCTGTTTCCATCTTCCGAGATGTAACAAATAACACTGCAAGTTCCTGCTGTCACAGACAGAGTCCCAGCCACCACGACTTCACTGTGGCAGGCTGTATTCCCTTAACTATGAGCCCAGACAAGGCTGTTCTGTTTGAGGATGACTCTGATAGCCCAGGGAGCTCCAAGAGCTCCCTTTGGGTCAAGACATAGTGGAAGCATTGTATCACCACCTCCTCAGTGTCTACAATCTGTCTACATAGTGCCTTGGGCTATTTCCCCCTCCCCAGATTCTCATTTAAACCCCTAAATACCACAGGGAAACATTATAGAGTCATTTCGAAGGGTATGGGAGTTTTGTTGTTGTTTGATAGAGGGGCTGGAAGAGCAAACTGAACATCTACCATCTCTGGGGAAGCTGGGAAAGAGAACTGTAATTGGAAGAGTCCTCATCAAAGGTCACAGCCACATCAGCTCCACAGCTGCGAACCAAGGCCCAGGGGCTCGTACAACAAATGGGGCCTTTGTCCATGTCTGCATCTCTTAGTTCATGTCCCACCGACATCTGCAGGGCATATCTTCCCTGTGGAGCCCAAGACCCCAGTGCAGCTGGAATGGCCCAGGGCTGCTCTTCGATCACGGTGGCGATGGATCTTGGGAGGCAGGGGCCCAAGCTGCCTCTCCTGTCAGGCCTGGAATAGTAGTGATTCTCCATCCTGAAGAAGCACCAGGCACGGCCCTGACCTGAAGGCTGCCATGATAGCACATACCTGCAGAGCTGGCATCTCAGTCACCTCGTCCTTCCCCTCCAGAGAATTGCATCGACATTATCTGTCACCAACACTATGCTAAGAGGACATCAGAAGCCAGATTCAATGACAACTGCCAGCTCATAGCCCCTGGGCCACTCACGTCTCCTCTTCTCCAGAGCAGATTCCAAACCTATTTGCTGTCACTGTGGCTTTATTCCCAGGTGACCTCATTAAATGGAGGCAGAGCATCAGGGTGACCAAATGGCTGGGTGGGAAGGACCAACTCTTTTGCTTGCTGCTCACCAGATTGTCCTTCCCTGGATCCATCATGAACCCATCCTGGGCTCAGCCAGAAAATGGAGATGCAAATTGTGATGCTGATGTAAGGTGAGTATGCAAACAGCCTCCCAAACAGCCACTAAAAGGCAGTGGCCAGGCCAGTTTGACTGAAGCAAAGTGAATGCCAGGGTAGACCTGTCTGCAAGAGAAACGCCTAGCCATCGACCTGACAGAAAGGAAGCAGACAGGCCAGGGGTGTTAGCTTAGTCTGTGAAGTGCTGCAAGCGGAGGACCTCAGTCCAGCATCCAAAGCTCACGTTAATGCTGGGTGTGGTGATGTGAGGTTTAATTTCAGCCCTGGAGATATCCAGGCCATGACAACTTTCCCTGGCCAGGACCCGTCTCCGTTATCTCAGCTCCTTATGTCTTCACATGGAGTTCTGTTGTGTTCCTAGTTACAATTTTGACTTCGACGCATCTCTGCTGGTCTATCCTTCACACTCTGCCAGGATCAGCTCATGAGCTCTAAAGCAAAGTCATTTTCCTCCTCCAGAACTCCTCATGGCTTTCCAGCCCCTACAGACCCCGAGCTCTCCATCAAATCCTCTTGGACTCCCCACATGAGATTTCCAGCTGTTCATCAACTGCACCCTCCAAGAGCCCCTCTCCAACCATGCGGAAAGATACACTTGTCCCCCGAGCCTGCCAAGGGCTCTCTCATGTCTGGACCTTCACGCATGCGTCTCTGGATTTTTCTGCACTCTTCAGACTAACTTAAGTGTTTCTTTCCCTGCATTCATACACAGCGTCCTCATATATCTGCTAAGAATGCAATTCCTTCTGCTGCTAAGCTGTACCTAGGATGAAGATTCATACACATTTCCATCTAGGAGTTCTCAATGCCTAGCAAGTGGTGTGTGCTCCATACCTTTCTTAGCGACAGAGCGGACAGTTCTAGGTATGGCCAATTCAAGGCTGTATTTTATGGGAAAGCAGCAATGATGGACCAACTGGCTTGGGGTTCCAGAGCTCTGGGACTCAAGGGTTCAAGGCAGGAACCTGATTCACACAACTACAATCTCCACTTCTCTGGTGCCCACTTCTGCTCCATATTCGTCCTACAGAAAACCTACACCGTGTGATCCAAAGCCCAGTCTTAGAAGAGAATATTTAACAACATAACTGTCCCAGGAAATCTGGCACAACTAGTAGGTGCTTTTTTAAAAAGGAGAAAACTTAAACATCATAAAGTTTGCCCTTTTGATGTGTATATACAATTCGATGAATTTTAGTATATTTATAGAGTTGTACATCTGTCGCCACTATCAACCATTTTCATTACCCTTACCTTCAAAAAAATTACCCACTGGGAGACATCTCCTATTTCCCCTCAGCACTTAAAAAGTACTAGTTTAGTTTCAGTCTCTATAGATTTGAAAATTCTGGAAATCTCCTATCAACAGACTCATATAATGTGTATTCATTGGGTGTGGTACAATAATGTTCCATGGTATGGATATACATTTTCTCTACCCATTCATCAGCGAAGAGGCTTCAATGTGTTGTTTCCATGTGTTGGATACAGTAACTAATGTTGCAGCTGCTTCTCACACTTACCTGCAGGGTTGGGGTTGATGAACAGAGTCAAGAGGACTTCCTTCCAGCTCTGGAGAGTAAGTTTGTTCTAGGTGGCTTTGTTTGTCCGTCTGACATAACCTACAGTCATCTCACAGGGGACCCTAAACTGAGGAACTACCTGGATCACACTGACCTATGGGCATGTCTGTGAGGGATTGTCTTGACTGCTGGCTGACGTAGGAGGACCCACCCCACTGTAAGTAAGTGGTGCCATTCCCTGGTCAGGTGGCCCTGAGTTACGTAAGAAAGTTAGTGAACAGGAGTCTTCCAGTGAGCCAGCAAGAAAGTCTTCCGTCGTTTCTGCCTTCAAGCTTCTGCTTGAGTTCCTGCCCCTCAATAATGGGCTGTGACCTCTAGCCTGTTTCTTCTCTAAAGGCCTTAGGTCAGAGAGTTCATAACAAGGTTTCTAAAAGAACGAGATGAAAGGCAGGCTAGTGGCTGATCTATCTGGGCACACTGTCATTGGGTGGAAAGGTGAAGGAGGGGGACCAGTCCCCAAAAGACCTACCTCCAGAAATGATAGAAAAGCAAGGGAACATTCAGCCCCAGGGTGAGCCACTCCTGCGCACACAGGAACATGATGCAGAAGAGGCTGTGGATGGAGTACTCCGGCAGCACCAGCTGGAGAGGGAGCAGAGACACACACAGGCCTGGTCAGAGCGAGGAAGCATGGCACCCATTCACTCTCTCCCAGGCGAAGGTCCGCCCTATGGCACAGCCACTTCCCTGTGACTGACCACATCGGGAAAATGCTCCTCCGTGTTTTAGACCCAGTCCCAAGTGGACACAGGCCCTCTGCCCTTGCCTGGGAACAGGGAGGAGCTTACCCAGTACCTGGGCTGTCTGGAAAAGCGAATAGTGTTCTGTATCACCTGGCACCTGTGTTTCCGGCTCCTCTGTGCCCTTCTCTAGCTAATAGGTGTGTTTATTCCCAATAGAGGAAGGTGAGGAGTTCCTAATACAGAACAGCAATGGCTGACGATAGGCAGATCAAGAAGACCCTGAGAGTAATGCCAAGTAGCAATGGTGAAGACAGGTCACCTCTACGTGACAGGAGAGAGATGAGCTCAGACTCAGAGGGGCCAGGTGGAAGAGCAGCCAACTGGAAGAGGGACATCTCTTCTGGGTGAGTACATGTGACATAAATGAAAACTGTAAGCTAAAGATGACTGGAAGGTGGAAATTCAACCCCTTCCAGTAAGGAAAGCTATAGGTACACAAACACACTCATGCAGGCAGAATGCATACACACACACAAACACGCAAGTGCATGGCCTATGCATCATCGCGAATGCTCTGGTCTGCCAACAAACACTCTCTTTCAAGGGCCATCTTAAATTTGTTTCTAAAGGAAGCCCTGCCCATCCTCTCCTGCACCACTCATAAACAAAAGAAGAGAAATACTTAAGTTTCAATTCACAGACTATTGTCTAGGAGGTGAAAAAGAATATTACATTTATGTGTGTGCACACTCGCATCTGTGCCATAGTACGTGCATGCAGGTCAGAAGACAGTTTGTAGGAAACAGTTCTCTCCCTCCACCACGTGGGTTCTGTAGATAGAGCTCAGGTTATCAGGCTTGGCGGCAAATGTCTTTACCTGCTGTCATTTCTCCAACCCTGTCATGGCATGCTTTCTGACCCAGCCTTAGAGACCGTCCCATGATCTATCTACATGGGTTCTCTCCCACGCCTGACACACTCCAAGGTCTGACTCGGCCAGGGTCTATTCTATTTCAGTCTCCCTTTGCAATGTGCTTTGCATGTCTTCCAACACATGTGACCAAATGTACTGGCCTGACCTGTCCCAAACTTCTATAGCACGGCGAGGTGACCCATGAGATGCAGTCTGTGGTTACAGACCTAGATCTCTGTGGGTGGGAACAGCTGCTTCAGATCAATCTCCTTGGGTACAGAACTTGACTTTAGCCTTTCACTGTAGGGAGATGAGCTACCTGACCAGTCTGGCTCCTGTGGAAAATGAGGACATATTCGCACATTAAAACAAATGCACATACAGGCACACATGTGAGAAACGTATGTTGTAATTGGGGGCCATCTTTGTTATCTGGTGGAGAGTGAAGCACATTAACCTGAAGTTACTCGGTCGTGAGCTTGGACTCAGACACAAGCACTGTTCCTCCAGAGTCATGACTTCAGGGGGTGAACCAGGCACACCCTGCACCTATGAATCTCAATAGTGTGGTGGGGGGGCATGTCTCCTCATTTCTCCTTAGAGAACCTCAAAGTCGTCACCCAGCTGCCTCCCACGCACAGAGAAAGCCCACGTTCTTGGAGCTACCATGTCAGTCCTGCTCTGCCGCACACATCTCTAAATCTTGTAACCGTCACTTCCAAGCACTTATGCCAAGTAATTAGCATGTTTAGAGTCAGCTACTCTGGGCTGAATCATCCATTACAGCTCCATTCCCATCTCCAAGGCCAATGACAAAGCTCTGAATGATGACAGTTCAGAATTCATGTCCCTCTATCAATCACATGGCTCCTCTTTCTTTGGGACTTCATTGATAGCAGAAGCTGTGACAAGCAGGAAGGATCTGTCACTAGTCCCTGTGTGAAGGAAACCGCTTAATAAAGGCCAGCTCACCTTTTAGGGGTGAGGAGAAAAGCTAGCAAATCCTTTTAGTATTCTGCATAGTTCTTCCAACCGCCTCTGAGTATCTAAAACACTGAGCAGGCTCCTCCCCTTAGCCCTAGGAGACTTCACACAGCAGCAATGCCCTTGTGGTGTACTTACTATCCCTTCTGCTTCTCCAGTACCCCTTGTCACACTGATATGGATGATGTAAGGATCTTATTCCTTCCAGACCAGATGGAGCTTAACCAGACCACCTGCACTGGCCTGCACCATGGGCCTCTGCACCACCCCTCCTTGTCACTCCTTGGCCTTTGGAGCATAAGACATTGTGTCCCAGATCCCAGCAGTTGGAAGAGGCCCTATGGGCTGTGAGTGGAAACTATACGAGAAGCCTGGAACACTTAACAGCCAATGAAAAATGTCCCAAAGTCCTATTTTGTTCTCTCTGACAAAGTAAAGAACAGTTACGACAATGGGTATACTCCATCATCCTGACACTGTAAGTAAGGAGAGGGGCCCCAAGGCAACCTGTGATGGGCAGACTGAGAACAAGACATAAACTTTTGTTGTTCTGAGCTACTGAGAGTCATCTGTTGCTTCTCACTATGACACACTTTGATCCTTCGTGTCTGATGTAGTCAGAGCCCCAGAATGAGAAATCGATGAGAAAAGTGAAGCTGTACTCTTCTTCCCTCTTCATCCTCCCTGAGCATCCTTCTAGACCTTTGTTTAATAAGCCACTGCGGATGGTGTGACATGCTCTTGTCACTGGGCATGTTGAGCACCAGGCAAAAGGCCACCAGGCAGGCATAATGCTTATTCATCCCGGTGAGCAGCTAGCTGGGTGGCTCCCTCCCAGCTCAAAGAGAATAATGGTTAGAGAAAGATGCCCCACCCCTAACCTACCAGAGAAAGTACAAAAAAGTTGATTGAAACTGACCATACCCCTGGCCAGTATCATCCCTTAGCATTGGCAGATACTGTTTTCTGTAACAGGATTGTTGAATGGCACCAATCGCTGTGATTCACTGAATGAATTATAAATAGAAACCACTTCATGCAGGCCACAGTCTGCTGAGACCCCATGCCCTGCTTTCTGTAGTTATAAATAGTAAAACTGGTCTCACTATAGACATTGCAGGGTTGCTATAAAGATGGCAGCCAAAGCTGGGCTTCCCTGTACACATCTATGATGCCAGGCTAAAGGGGAAGGCTACATAGTGAGATCTGGTCTCAAAAAAAAAAAATCTAACAAGCAAAAGATAGCAATGCATGCCAACTTAGGAATGGCTGAGGCTGTGTGATCACTGCAGGACCAAACACTGTTGAAAGACAGAATAGACCTAACTGTGCATGGAAACCATAGGTCAGCATTCTAGAAGTCAGAGCTAGCAACAACAAGGATAGGGACTTGGTAGGTAGCTTGCCACATATGTGAGAACTAGAGCTTGGATCCACAGAATCCCACATGCGTATCAGGTAGTCATGGTGGCCCACCTGTAATTTCTGCCTCAGAAAAAAGGAACAAGGGATCTTCAGAGCAAGCTAGCTAACAAGACCAGCCATAAGAGACAAGCTCCGGGCTTGATTGAAAAATCCTGCCTCAGTGACTGTAGAAGGAGCTGTGGGCCGCTTCCCGCCGCCCAGCTCCCGCACCACTAGCTTTACCTGAAATAACAACACACAAATTGTATTCTTTTAAACACTGCCTGGTCCATTAGTTCTAGCCTCTTATTGGCTAATTCTCACATCTTGTTTTAACCCATTTCTAATAATGTGTTGTGCACCATGAGGTGGCTTACCAGGGAAGATCTTAACCTGCGTCTGTGTTGGTTGGGAGAATCATGGTGACTGCCTGACTCAGCTTTCTTTCTCCCAGCATTCTGTTCTGTTTACTCCGCCTACCTAAGTTTCTGTCTTATCAAAGGCCAAGCAGTTTCTTTATTAATTAACCAATGAAAGCAACAGATAGATGACACTCCCACATCAAGTGACTAAGAAAAAAGATTGGGGACGATTTCCACCATCAATCTTGGCTCTCTACATACGCGCACATACATAGACACATGCACACACACACACACACACATTTGCCCATACACATGCAAACACACACACACATACACTCACATTCTTTCACATATGTGTAAGCACATACACACACACACACACCACACACACGATGGAAAAAGAAAGATCAACAACAACAAAGCAAAGAACCACTGCTCTGGGTCGCTCTTTCACAAAGAACCACTGCTCTGGGTCGCTCTTTCACAGCCGCCAAAAGAGCTGCTTATTTAGTGGTGTCTAGGTCGGCCTGATGCCAGGCTGAGCCTGGAGTACCTGCCAAACCCGTTCTGCTCCTGACTTCCTGCCCAGATTCTAGTAGTCAGTTTCCATCTGCTGGCAAATATTCCCATCTGGATGTACCTGGGCCACTCTGAACCGAATCCTCACATCCTCCCTGCCAACATTCTGTCCTGCCTCTAGTTTGTCCGGGCCTCTTTGCTGTCTCTCTCTCTCAGCCCTCATGGGGACTCTTTCCAAATATGCTATCACTCATTTTCTACAGCAGCACTTTGATCTGCTCTTGTTTTTTTTATTTCTACTGCCCCCTGCAGACCTGGGCATCTACCTGTACACCCCCCAAAAGCTACCACAAGAACCTTCTAGCAGAGTTCTATCCCAGGAACGGGACCCCTCCGCCCAGAAGAGTGACATCTCCTTTCCCTGGCGTCTTCCATGTATGGCTCAGCTCTAAGCCTTCATCCATCCACAATCTTGTTTTCCCAGGATTTTTTTTAATTAAATTCATTTTTTGTATGCCTAAATGTGTGTAATTTTATTGGTAATTAAAATAAAGTATTAAATACTTGGTTTTAGCAGTTCCAAGCTTTTAAAATATATTGCATAAAAATTAATACCAAAACATACTAGAATTATAATCCAGAATTTAAAAGTCTTTGTTGTCCGGTTTTTTCCTTGATTAGATTCATTCTTAGATAATTCCACACATGTACACGGTGTTAGATTCTGGAAGGGAAGGAATCATTGTCTCCGATCAAATTCCTTTTCAAACAAGATTTAAATTTATTTTTATTTGTGATCTAAATATTTTCTGTCACTCAGTTTCTCACTCATTCATCCATCCATCCATTTGTTGCCAGGATACAGGTTGTAAGTAACCTCGTGTGTCTTGGGAGAATAACGTCTTTGGGATTCTCTTCGATGGTTGTAGAGACGGGAAGTGGGTCTGGGAGGAGAGACTTTTCTTAGCCTCACAGGAAGAGAAAGTAGAGAGAACATGGCTATGTCCTGTATTGAAAGTGCAGGAATGATGTGTTTAGGATGGGGGCGGGGTCCTTAAAGCTAGGGAATGGGGCAAATGGTGAGAGGTAACCAATCGGCCATGAGCCTCAAGAGGGTAGGATTCCTGGGAGGTGTATACGTGTGTGTGTGTGTGTGTGTGTGTGTGTGTGTGTGTGTGTGTGTGTGTGTGTGTGTGCGCGCGCGCATGCGCGCGCACGCAGAGGCACAATGGGGACACTGGCGTCCTCTATCGCTCTCTCGCTTGAAACAAAGTCTCTCATCCAACTCTGAGTTCACCTTTCTTCCAGCTGGGCTGGCAGGCAGTAACCCACAGCAATTCTCCTGTCTCTACCCTACCAATGCTGGGGTTACGGTTGTATATAGCCACCCCCCACTTTTTCTGTGCTTGCTGAAGATCTGAACTCAGATCCTCACTGAGGCAAACACTCTTATCCACCGAGTCTTTGCCCAGCCTGAGGACCAGATCTCTAAGAGGAAAAAACACAGCCCGCAGTTACGGAAGGCCACAGCCATGGGAAGTCCACCGCCACAGAAGGCCCATGGCCACGGAAGAGCTGGGCCTGAGTTTAGCTCGAAGGCTGTGCAAGCTGCAAGACTCATCTCCCCCAGCTCCGAATGTGTCCTGTCAGCTCAGACAACAAGCTTCCCAGCTATAATCACATTGGACTCAAATGAAAAGCATTATGTAAATCCCTCCCTGTTATATAAGGACCATCCATGTGACGTGAAGAACAGCCGCTAACCACAGCCTCTACTTCCCTTATCTCTAAGGCACCACACCTGCTGGTGAGCGATGCTGGCCGGACTCTGAAGGCCAGTGCTTACAGAGTTGAGCCAGCACCAAGAAGAGGACGATGCCGCTACGGACGGCAAGTGTGCTCTTCACATTTTGGCACATTCCCTACTTGGGAAGTAACTTGCCCTTCTTTTCTGAAAGTTGATTGCCACGGACCGGCTCAGGGGAGTCACTCAGACCGCGGGAGAAGCAGGGTCTTGGTACGCAGGAAGGCACAAGTTCGGCGAATGACAGACAGACACAACACACAAGGGAGTGCTTGGAATCTGCTGTACTTTTACTAAATCTATGTTTTCGTTATATAGTAATCAAACAAAGAACAAGTCAGAAGGCCATGTGTCAACAGTTGGCAGAGTATGAAAGCTTCTTTTAGTCCTATTACCAGGGACAGGTGTTAGACACAAAACATCCTTAGAAGAGGAAATCTTGTCCTTGAGAACGTAAACCTCAGACAAGTGGTTTCATCTTATGAATAGAAAGTTTCTGTCTCACTATCGCTATCATGGCCATTCCTCTTCCTAACCCTTTACTTCATCTAGTGACCAAATATACCTAATCAGCTCTCTGCACCTGCTGAAGTATACTTTTTAGTAGCTTCTTATGCAGCAGACACTATGGGGGTTGGGGTCTAGCAAGCCTATCCATAAAGTTCAGAGTACAATATAACAGTCTTTGTCCATCAGCATTAACCCATCTATTCCCTTGCTCTTCATACACCCTGTGTATGACAAATGTTCTGCTGTAGTCTTATACATTTCCATACTGTGCTTCCTTATCCCAGAGCTGTTTCTGAAGAGAATGATCCCTGTCTTGTATATATAAAGACTATCATTATTATGAAAGAAATTGTGCAAAGCTCATATCCCATATCCCGCATAATCAGCTAATTGAGAAACCTGTCTATGCCTCAGCTGTGGCTAATACCAGGCTGTCTGCCATTGACCTCCAGGAAGCCTAGTCCCATGGGACACATAGCTCCTGTCCAGCATAATGACATATGTCATGTCACACAGATGACACTGGAGTTGGTGTGGCAGTTGATGACACAGCCCACAACCAGATCTGCTTTCCTAGCTCTCAATCTAGACTCCTCGATCTCGGACCCATGTCACCTTCCAACATCCCCAGGTGGGAAGGTAGACAAGCCATGGGCTGCTTAGTGGCCTGGTTCTCAAGCCACAGAGTGCTGGTTCTGTGTGTCCCCGGTGATCCAGATCCTGTGTGTCTGCCAGTGCATGTGACCCTAGGACAATGTCCTCCTGGGCTATCCAGAATTGAAGTGACACTACTCCTACACACCTGTGGCATGGAGTCCATCCCTGTGTGTGTGCTCAAATAAGCTGTTATTTACAGAAGCCCAGGGCTCTCGTTGTCTTATCTGAGCAAGGGGACAGCAGGATGATGCTACAGTCTGAACGTCCCCCAGAGGACTGTGTTAAGGCCTGATGTCCAGGGTGGCACTTTTGGAAGAGGTGGAGCCTCGACGGAGGTCTTTATACAACAGGAGGTGTGCTCTTGAAGGGGGGCATGGGACCTCCGCCCTGCTCCTTCCTTGATCTCTCTTTTGCTTCCTGGCCGTGAGGTGAACGGTTTTGCTCTGTCACACACCTGCTGTGGTGTGTTGCCTCATTATAGACCCAAAGTTGGCAGGGACAACCAATGAAGGACCAGAAACTTCTAGTCCGTGGGCCAGAATAACCTCTCTTCCTCAGATGTCAATCACACAAGTGTTTCATCACAGTGGGGAGAACTAAGTGAGAATGGCCCCCGGGGTTAGGAAACTAGGATTTTGCTAAACTACAAGACGGGGATAAAAGTGTCTCTGAGCATTGTCAAGAAGCTACGCTCTGAAGCTGTCTGCTCTGAAGAGGCCATGTCTATGTGGTTACTCTGAGTGACAACTGCCTTGGGGAAGGGATTTGACCCTGGAGAGGTCGTTCCAGCCTTTATCCCTGTCACCTAAGGAACTAGGATCCCAGCCTCAGGTGGTGTTGAGGGACCAATTGCTGAGACCTGAGCTTGAGCTGACTTGAGTCTTGTCTATTAGAGGGCATGGGCTTGTTAAATGTTTTGACCCCCTGCAATCTGCATGAAGGTTTGCCAGCTATTTTTAATGGCAAGCCAGTGTCTCTAAGCAACCCAGCACAGAGCTACAGTCAAGAATTATAACCGCCAATTTTATCTGCACCCATGAATACAGGTGTGGTTCAGGGCCCATCACTTCCAGGAATTCTTCTGAATGCCCACATCGAGTATTGTTTTGGTGTTGGCCAAAACCAGACCCACATGACTGACCTCTGAAGATAGGGACAGTCTTCAAGGAAAACAGATAGGTCATTTCCCCTCTGTCCCTCTGAACCTGGAACATGAGGAGGAATTTGGCACAAAGGCAAGGAAAGATGCTGCCTGCCTGAGTGGTTCAGGAACTAAAAGCAAGAATTATCCCTCCTCCTCCATGGATGCCCAACGGTCATCACAAGTCTGAAGGTTCCAGATGTTCTTTGGGCCTACAGGGTCCTCCTCTTCCTGAGGTCTCTATTCCTCCACCGCCCAGGGCCCTGGGTATGGCCTGTCCCTTCTGGTATTCCCTGCTCTTTGGGTTCTGTATCCTCGCTTAATGACTATGACTGATTTGGGCACCTCCGGTCCCACTGCCATCTCTCTTGGGACCCTCGCCACTGCTGTTGCCATGCACTGAGCATACTGCCCAACTATCTGTATAAAATGGTTTTCCTCAGGCTGCCAACTGAGGAAGTTCTCTTGTTCTGACCCGTGAAATAAAGCACACACGACACCACGAGGAAGATCTTTCTTCCCAAAGTGCTCAGGTGAAGGGGGGTTGACTTGGTTGTTAGTGGAAGGCAATGGGGGGGGGGTGAGGCAATGGGAAGACAGTCTCAGTGTCAGGCACGCCTGATCCTCCCTGACAAAATGGGTCACATTTCCGTGAGCTCTAGCAGCACTCAGCGGTTCCGAGGTTTTACGTGTTTCAGAATCATCTGGAGGTTTTGCTAAAATGGGGTGCTGGTGTTGCTGGGCTGCCTCCTGCCCCCAACACACACACCTGAGCTTCATTCAGATCCAGCAGTTCTGGGGGCAGGGATGCTGAGCTCTGACTAACAAGTTCCCTGTGCGACATGAGGAAGGTGCTCCTCCGAGTGTGTGCCCTGGACCAGCACAGCCCCTGGCACTTGGCAGCTCGTTAGGAATGTAGAATTTGGGTCCCAGCCCAGATCTGCTGGAACAGAACCTGCCTTGGAAGGGTCCCAGGTGGTTGATATGCACATCAAGGTTTGAAAAACTTCTTAACACTGATTCTCAAAATAGCTTTGAGCCGCCTGGGAATAGCTCACAGACCTGTTAGAAGTGCAGGTCTCTGGGTCCCACCCTAGACCCCAGAACAGACACTGGACAGGCAGAGGCTATAGTTTTAGACACTTCTGGGGTGATTCTGTCAGAATGTTTAAGCCAAGGTTACCCCTCAAAGGTCTCACCAGACCCCCAGCCCTCTAGTGTGGTCAAAGGTTCTTCCAGTACTTCACTGGGCAGACTGAACGCTCAGAACCATCACACCACTGCTTGAGGACTGGGATTTGGTGGGGAGCGTGTACAGTCAGGAGCAAGTGAGTCTAGCCCCAGGCTGGCTAGCACTGCTATGAGAGAGGACCCCAAGTCTTCCTCAGCCCAAGGCTCCGGCTCCCCAAGTCCAAGGCTTCCCCAGCCCAAGGCTTCCCCAGCCCAAGGCTTCCCCAGTCCAAGGCTTCCCCAGCCCAAGGCTTCCCAATCCAAGGCTGGTGGCATCTGTTTGGTATGGAAGTAAGTGTTCTGGCTTCCCCCATCTCCAGAGTCTCCCTCAGATTCCCATTGCATTTTTTCTGTGCTCTGAAGTTCATCTCTTCTCTTCCTCACCCTCTCAAGCAACATCCATCTGTCTTCCTGTTTCACTGGATACTTGCTAGGCAAGATAGGTAACTGGTTCCTTTGAAGACCAAACTTTAGACTCTGGCCAGCCCTTGCTCCTTCCTTTAAGCCTGCTGCGTCTGACTTTTTGCACGAGGCGACAAGGCACACTTTAAATTCAATAACCCTCCTGCCAGCTCCCTCACACACTTGCTGAGAGACTGGCCCACCTCAGAACCGTTCAGGGGGAGGTGAGATCTGGAGCAGTCCCTCACACACTGCCACATTTCCAGAGGAACAGAATTCTCCTACAACTCGCTGGCAATTCAGACAGCTGAAGTTAGCACTTGTAGCTAACTAGCTACCCACTCTTTTTTTTTTTAATCTAAGCTGGTAATGAGAGGAAGAGGAATTGTGTTCAGACTAGAAGAAACCACTGGTAAATGTTTCTGTGTGAAGGGAAAGGCAAGAACCAAAGGGAATGTTCTAGAAAGCAGTGGAACAAAGGGCTTTACTAGCTCGGTCCTGACCCGCTCATAGTACGGCATGCCATCAGGGACAGGGCACTATGAAGACAACATTGTCCACAATTATGAAAAATGAAAACTCAGAAACAAACAAGTGACCCAAAAACAGCATGACGGGAAAGAAGAGAAAAAAAAAAAAACACACACACATGGTGAATGGAGAAACGGAGCTGGGCACTTGGAGGAGACAGCATGAGACAGGGTTACGGGGCTGGTTTCCTTATGGAAGTAGACGGTGTCTTTCCATTGAGATGGGAGAGATAAGCATGTGTTTCTGGGTCCTGGAGAGGAACTCTGCTCCACTGTGCAGGTTTTCATCTACAAATCCTCCATGGTAGAAACTGAAAACCCTTCAGCTGACCTCTTCTCAAACACAGTAGACTTCCAAGGAATCAATCCAACTATTGCATCTGACCAGGGGAACCCTCGGTAACAGGACTGAACCACGGGCGGGAAGCCGTTCTCTCCCACCTCGGCTTCCGTTCGTTCGTTTATGTATTATTCCACTGAATGCATGTGGAGGGCAGAGAACAACTTTGTGATGTTGCGTCTCCTTTTCCACCTTTCGGTGGATTCTGGGGATTGAATTTAGGCTGTCAGGCCTGTACAGCAAGCAGCTTGACACACTGAGCCATCTTGTCAGCCTCCCCGCTTCCACCTGCATTTACACTACACGGTAGACGATGGTGAGATTCCCGGGACACACCCGCCATCCTCCCCCTTCCCAGCTGCCTCCTAGTCCACAAAGGAAGCAGCCCAGCATGAGGAAAGCAGGCGTCAAACCCTGTCCCTACCCTCCCTGGCCACTGCTTCCCAGTCTTCCTCCAAATGAGGCTTCTGAAAGAGGGCCAGCATGGGCACATGCTTCAAGTATGTGCCTTCACAAAGCCAGCCTGGCCTTCAATAGCATCATTGCCTTCCAAAGGAGAGCTCTTCTAGGATAAAGACAGCCAACTGTCCCACTTAACAGCTATTAAACGGTGTTAATTACCTGTTAGATTCAGCAGGTTGGTAGAACTTTGCTCAAAACAAACGAATTTGTAGAGAGTACAAAGCAGGGAGAATGGACATCTGGGACAGGAAAACACATGCGGTTGTTGTTCATCAATTAGTGCTTTGTTTGTCTGTTTTCCCCAGTGCCAGGAATCAAACCCAGGACCTTGATCGTGCCAGGTCCCATATATCACTGAACCAGTCGCCGGTCCTTCGGTCTTGTTTTGAGACAAGGCTGTAGCCCAGGCTGACCTCCAACTCTGCTAGCTTTAGGTCCCAAGAACTAGAATTTCAGGTAATGCCAAGATACCCAAGACATTGAATATTTATGGACTGACCTAATGGTTTACATCCAGGAAAGCCTTCTTACCCTTCACTGAAATACAAAGACAAGGTCGATGAGTCAGCGCCCCCAGAGCCTGGGTAGAGCAGGTGGTCCAAAACTGAGCGCCTCCCTAAGTGTTGACTCAAAATCTGGCCCTGTGCATGTAAACTGTGAGAGCGGGCTTTACTGGGAGTATGATTTGTTAAGTTCACATTTCGAGGAAAACACATAATATTGTAACTATTGCTTCCGCAATGAACAGGACTGGCAGCTTCTTTGTGAAAATGGCTGGAAACCGTTTCATGCGAGTATAACGAGTATTTAGCGTAAATGTGTGTCTGACCCTTAGAGCGGCGTGTGCCACACGGTGTCTCCATAAGTCACATATGATGAGCCTAGAAGATGAGCCATTTGACCCACACAATCTCCACAGAACTTTCCAGCTCAAATATTCCAGCCGCCTTGTAAAAAAATAGCAAGTGAACTCTGTTAAAAATAAAGCCCATGTATCTTCCCTCTGTAACCTATTTCCAGGGCTTGCGAGTTATCTACGCCTTCTTCCTCCACTACTTCCTGTCCTCAAAAATGCCATGAGTTTAGGGGAATCTGATCATATGGGTGTCGGCAATAGCTATGCCGCTTTGGTTTGAAGACAGATTGTTCCCTTGAATTTTTGCAAGAATTTATTCTCTGGAGTCTTGTTAACGGCATCCAGAGGGTGGAACCACAACCCGCTCCACTATTTGGAGCCTTTGGGAACTGATCAGGTCCTAACACTAGGCTAAGAGCCCTGTCTTAGCTACTTTTCTATTGCTGGGACAAAACATTATGACCAAGGGAACTTATTATTTTATAGCTCCAGAGGGTTGGGGTCCTTGACCATCATTACGGGGAGCAGGTGTCTGGCAGGTAGGCATGGCCCTGGAACAGTAGCTGAGAGCTCTTTCTCCATCTAAGAGTAGAAAGCAGCGAGATATTTAGGTCATTTCCCAAACGTACCTCTCATGGTCAAGAAGCGTGAAAAATCCTACCAGCTCTTTCGGCAGTCTGAAGCCTGAGGCCAATCCAAGACTAAGCTGGTGAGTCTCGGAGTCAGTAGGCCCGGTCCTATTTTAATGCCTATCTGTCCTATATCCACAGACTGTTGTAGCCCTAGCCTGGCTGGTCCTTTCCAGACATGTGTCATTGGACAAGGAAGAATATGAGTAGATTCAATGAGCCTTGGCTCAAGACTTCAAGCTCTGGGCACCTAAAGCACTGGCATAGATGTAGCAGGAAGCCAGGCACACACATGACCTGAGTCCTTACAATAGATCAGGAAGGTTAGCTGAGCACACGAGTAACATACCATCCAAGGAAGAATGTGATAAAGTGCAAGACAGTACAAGCATGGCAGCTTCGAAGAAGAAAGGCCTAACATGGGCATTGACCAGGAAACCCACTGTGATGGAATGTGTCCATCCCCAATTCCATGCACTGAAATCCTAACAGCCAATGAGCCCATATTCAGAGAGGGAGCTTTAGGGAGTAACTAGGTCATGATGGTGGCGCTCTTGTGAATAAACCAGTGTCCTAAAGCCAGCATCACTCCTGTGGCAGAAACAGCCACGCCAAAGGGAGCCAGCAGTGACCCATGTTGAGGTGTTTCACGAAAGAACCGTCCCTCTCCTCTTCCATCGCCACTTCTCACGGGGGCATCAACTGCAATAGCAGAGGGAGGCTACCTGGAGACTTCCCTCCTGCCTCCACAGCTCAAGCTTAAACTTGACTCTCAGAATCCCCTTCTTAACTCCCCAGGAAGCTCTTCAAATCCCCGAAGTCATTGTACTGTCCCACTCGCCTGCAGGTATCAACCCTGGAGAGTTCTCAGGCAACTGTGTTCTCCCAGGGTTTTCATCCTACTTACCCCTAGAAGCCAGTCCTCTTTATGTCTTCCTCAGGCACCAATACCCTCCCCCTCTTGGAGCTAGTGATACTGGCTTTTCTTGAAGGTCTCAATACTGAGGACAGAAGCCATCTTGATCCCAAGCAAAGCTCAGGACACAGGTTCACCACCTCACCCACGCACTCAGGATTTACTGTTGCTCCAGGTCTGCAAGCTGTGTGCTACAGAGACACGCCATCCTGCCTGTGTGTGGCATATGTCCCAGTGTGGAAGGCATGCTTGAGGTGGTGCCATAGGGAATAAATAGATGACTGGGAGACTGGGGGACTGGGGGGCTAGGGAGTTGAAACCTGGGAGGTTGGGGGGCTGGAGAACTGGGAGACTGGAAAGCTGAGGATCTGGGGGACTTGGGGGTGGGAGGTTGGTATTCTCTAGAAATGCTGCCCCCAGAATCAAAGCTTGAGAAGATTAATGCTCTGACCTCACTTGTCATTCACAGAAGTTCAGGCAAGAGATAGCAATGGTCAGGACAGGTAGCTGGACACACACCGATAGAGTGGAAGACATTTAAGAAATCTTCCTTGATTACCGGAGAGGAAGAGGGGGGAAGAACTGGGGAGGAGCATTCAGGATTTCACTCAGCAGCCTGAAGCCTGCCTGGTCGGGGCAGATGCCTGGTTAGCTTCATGAAACTTGAGCAATATTAGGAGGAAAAACACTTATAGAAATGTGTACACTCAGCACAGGCCAGGGTCTGAAGTGCGCGGAAGACACACAGGACAGTGGGATGCAGAAGCCGGTTCTAGAAGAGAGCTTTGGAGGCTGTGGGGGAGTCATAAGAATGAAGTCTTAGATCTTGGGCTTAGAGCTGACGTCTGGGGGAGTGGAGAGCAAGAAGGCTGAGAACAAGCCCAGGGTTATGTCCTCGGTGTGGCCAGCACTGGAGAAACAAGGGAAAAAGCAAAGCAGGAAAAGACCAGCCACACAGGCAGAAGGAAAACAGAGGGCGTGTGCCAGGCCTTGTGCTTAAGACAAAGAAGATGTGGCCAGGCAGAAGCTGCAAAGGAGGCAAGAACCACAGGGAACCAAAACGTCATGTTTTCTATGACACCAGAGTGGCTTTCACTTCCCACACTGTCTCAAGGAATGCTGGGACACAGGCTGGTGGGAGGCAGTGGTTGGAAAGGTGCATGGGAGCCAGGGAGTCCCTTGCTGGATGCATGCAAGACAAGCAGCATGCAAGACAAGCAGCAGTGTGTGAAGGCATGCTCTGGACTACCTGGCCCACTGTCACTGTCTAGGTGACATCATGCTGGGTGAAAATTAGGTCTGCACTTGACGTGACCCGCTTACAAGCGAAATGTCAGCATGCTAACAGTGTATTCAGAAGCTAGCGACAGTCTGTGAGACTCCTGTGGCACCCACAGCCCTAGGGGTCAACGCTGTCACAGTCAGAGGGTGGGTGTCCAATAATAATCAACCAAGTGATTCATGGGATGACCCGATGTTCAAGTAATCACTTCTCCATGGAATATCAATCATGCCCAGGTCATCCTATGATCTGCAAACTCCTCCAAATGTTTTTCAGTTACCCACAGATGACAGAATCCTGGACCAGGAGGAATTTATGCGACCTGAGACCACACCCTGGAAATGTATATAAAAAACAGGCAAGTCCTTTGGCACGTATCCTACATACATACCGGGACGCGAAAAGCAGGCAGCACCCCAGCCCACCCCAGCTTGAGAAGTGGATGAAAGAAGCTGCCAGTATCTGTCCTTGGTCATTTAACCCCCACATAACATGCTCCATACCTTCCCTGGTGCCCAAGGAAATTTTGTCCCTTAATAAGCTGATTCTCAGGAATTTAAGGAGTCCAGGTAAAGTCTGCTTTTGTGACATTCTTCCTATAGACACCTCCAGAAGTAGTAAGGATATCGGTGATGAGAGCAGCTCATGTGATTTCTATGTGACTTCTCAGCTGGTGTCTGGAGCTTTCGCTTCAGGAAGACCAGGTCAGGCTGAGGTTTCGTAGGAGACGTATCATGCAGTCTATATGCTATAGACCCATTTTTCAAAATTGCATTTAATTAGAGGAACAGAACCCAGAGAGACCATAGTAACAAAAACAGACATATTTCACACTGGCTATAAAACAGATCATGCCCCCAGAAGGCCTGTTAGAGTGAGTTTAAGGCCACCCTGGGTTACTTAGTGAGACCCTGTCTCAAAACAAAAACATTTCACAAGTGAGGAGAAATAGCTCAGTGGTAGAGTTTTGGCTTAGCATGTGTTGGGCTCTGGATTCAGCACCCAGTGCCGATAAAAGAAAAAAATACTAAAGCTCTTCTCATTCCTTTCAATAAAACTGGGTTAAGTGTGTATTATGCTGATAATAATGTAGTGATTATATTCGGTGCCTTTCGCTGCTGAGTGGTTTTTTTCTGTTGTCTATTCCTTGTAATAATTAAGCAGGTGCTTTATGCCCCCCACGTCATGTTCTAGGAGATGAAGTTCAGGGAAGTTGATGTGTCGTTCCCAAGGTCACAGAGCCCACTGACTTGGTCAGAATGGTCTGCTGGGCCCATAGCCTACACAGAATGATTTAATCAGTTCTTGGGCTGGCACTCATCACATATACATGGACAGGATACCCGACAATCAAGGCAAGGCCAGAGGTCAGTAACAAAAATAGGATCTGTGCAGATTTGTCTGTGACAGTCAAAACTATACACACTTCCAAAAGATGTGTGCTGTTTCCTCTATTTGGATTTTCAATAAAGCCAGGGACACTTTCTAGAAGTAATGTATATGGTGATTAAAATTTAAATCAATGACCAGAACAAGGAAGGCCTCCCAGGTGATGTGTATGAGTCCTGGCCCCTCAAAAGATGGTATTTGCCTGTGTCTGAACCTCACACCAGTATGGTCAAGGAGAGCATATGTAACAAAGGTGCTAAGCATGCTGGGGCTTTTCTGAAAGCAATTTAGGTGATGTGGCGTGGTAATTAATGTGACTTAATGGTAGCCTTTCAATCAGAGCTCTGCCAGCAAACAACATGGCAGTCAGAACCTGAGAAGTTGGGGGACTTGGGCTAAAACTCCAGAGTTTTTGAGGTGGTTGCCAGAGCAACCTCAGGGACTAGTCTCTGGAAGAACTGAAGCGTTCTATTTTAGAAACACCCAGTTGATCATCGGAGCCAGGAGGAAACAACCAAATAATAAGGTACTGAGAATTCTTATAATATCTTATATAAAGATGAGCATTTTCTCAGACTGGAAACAGTTCACTCTAAGAGGAATATTTTGACCCTGGAAGCAAAATGACTCCACAGAGGTCTGATTATTGCCCGTGTCTTTCACAAAATGCTGGAATTAAAAGCTGCTTTTTCCATATGAATTTCTTCTCAGTCTTGGCTACATGACAGGCTCCTCTGACCTTTTGAGTCTCATCTCCTCAAAAGTCACCCCTGCAGGAAGGCATATGAGCGTTCATCTACTCTACGAGCACTTGCTAAATAATTCACCTTATTACTGTATAAGATGCCCTGCTGGTTGAACCCCAGTGGAGATGGACTAATGATAT
Organism: Microtus ochrogaster; assembly: GCF_000317375.1. NCBI lineage: Eukaryota > Metazoa > Chordata > Mammalia > Rodentia > Cricetidae > Microtus > Microtus ochrogaster. The sequence goes on from NC_022013.1 coordinate 83,119,445, forward strand.
AGCCCCGCCATTAGGCAAAGTACAGACTAGAGGATGGGCATAGAAGACAAACATAACCACGCAGCATCATGAGACCGCACCGTATGATTGTAGAGTCTCCTGCAGACATTATTTAATAGGCTGTTGCATATGTGAGTCCTTTGGTAGATCATTATCAAAATGCAGATTTTCAAACATGACCTTCATGTCCAGAAAGTTGGGTGCCTGGGGCTGTGCACATGGAGCATGCTAGGGGTGAGGGAAAGATCTCATTCTGAAAAGGTGGTTAACAAATCCATGCAAGGAGTTGGAGTGGAGGCTTTCAAAGATGCTTTCCCACCTAGAGAATGGACAGCCCCTCAGCTGGAGTGAGGGCGTTGTCCAACTGACCTGGATTTCTGCTGAGGGGAGGCAGAACCATGCATCGCCTGGGAGAGAGAGGTCACTGGAGAAGACTATGAAGGTCACCAGAGGACCAGAGAGAGACTTGATGCAATTCTCAGAGCCCTGTGGGCCTGGGAATAACATACAGCAGTCTTTACAATGGTAATTCAGTAGGACTATGATGGATGCATGGGCAAAAAGTGGGCATCTGAACAAAGTCTGTTGTGTTCCTGCTGGTTGCGGTCGAAATGGGCAAGCTCAGGAAACCCAGAAAAGTGATGATGGTCCTGGTTGATCTCCACTCTGGATGCAAAGCTGTCATCGTGACGGTGGCACCTCTAACCAGCCCGATAGCCAAGCTCTGGTGGCCGGAATTGATCACTGTTTCTACAGGATGACAGCAGTCACTACAGATCTGATCGCCAAGAGACCAAAGACCAAGCCTTCTGTGAAAGTTTGTCATTACAATCTCCTCATGCCCACGAGGTCCTCTGTGGACATCCCCTTCAACAAAACCGTCATCAACAAGGTTGTCTTTAGAGACTCGGCTCTGAAATCCAAGGTTAGCTGAGAAGCCAAGGTCAAGTTTGAAGAGCAATCTAAGTGGGTGAGAACAAATGTCTCTTTCAGAAGCTCTGGCTTTAGGTGTTTTCTTGCCATCGTTAAAAGAAGAAAGAGAAAAAAAGAAAAGAAAAATCAATAAGAAAAAAACAACTGGTTCCTGAGAGTAACAGAAATGAAGAAGGAGGATGTGAAGAAATGTTTTCTTAAAACTATCAAATAGTGTTTTGTTTTAAAGCAGACTGTAGGAGGCTCCCGATGTGCAGTTAATTAATTATGACATATTTGTCCCTGTGCAGCTATATTTAGCAAGAATTGGGATCATACTCAATTTATTTGTGCTTTAAAACTTTTGTCTCTCGATTTTTCTCAATTTTTACTTCAAAGAAGATGCAGGTTTATAGACAGGCACCTAGAAAGCTCTTCATTTGAGCCAGGACTTCACAGCACTATGGGGAGCAAGGTTGAAGGAGATGCAGCCTTGGACTTCAAGGAGAATATAGCCAGACACAGGAGATCAAACCAGTAAACAAGACGTCATCTTACAGGAGGACTGCTTTTAAAAACCCAGCAAAGGAGAGAGAGGGCCAGAAGCATTTCTTCAGTGATGGAAGAGAGAAGGCTTTGTGTAAGAAGGGACAGCAAAGGCTGGGGGTGCAGCACAGAAATCATATGCACAAGGCTCTGATCCGAACCCCAAAAGAACTGAAAAGCAATATTTTAGCCAAGAAGAACATTCCAGAGAACAGAATCGAGTAAGAAACTGTGCAAAGAAGAGGAATCATGGAGGCGAGACTGCATCCTGTGTATCTTTCTTGTGCAACTGGCATGCAGCAGGTGCTCAATAAATGCTGTGTGAGAAAATGCATGTCTACAAGCAAGCAGACACCAGTGAGGTTTAAAATCAGGAGTCACAGAAGGTCTTAGGAGAGATGCAGGTCCTTTATCGATGGCCCTTTCTCCAAAACTGGAATCTAGAGATTATGGATAAGAAAATTACACATAAGGTTCGCATGCATCTGACACCACTGGGCAGGGAGAATGGAGGAGGAGGACAAACCCAGGGTAAAAATAGACAGCAAACAAAACATGAGAAATGACTATAAAACTCTGGATGAAAGAAATGAGAGCCTGCACCCTTTTGGCAATGGCTTGGAAGAGTGGGACTGTCGTATGCAGAGCACACAGAGTCCAGAGGGTATGGAATTAAACACCGGCAACACGGGAGATGCTGTCACCCAACCAGTGAGCAGAAGAGCGCAGCTGTAAATCAGGGGTGAACTTTGACCTCGGAGCAAAGGGAGGACCCCGGCCCTTCTCATCCTCTCTTCAATCCTGCTTTCAACCCTCCAAAAAGCAATGGCCGCCAGCTTTCCCACATCCTGGGAAATGATAAGGAGGGCGCCTGTGGTCTGGCCCCTCTCCTACTACATGCATACATCCCCTCCACTCCTGCAGGCAAGTGGTGCGTGGATTTAAACAAGAAGTGGGTTAACCCTTCAGCATGTATCCTCCATACACACGAGGGCATGCGAAGCAAGCAGCACCTCCCCAGTCCCACCCCAGCCAGTAGGTGAGTGTGCAGTAAGGGTCCAGAACCTGCCTCTGTGGCAACACCAGCCTAGAGCCGCTCTTTCCCTGGTACCCAAAGATGCCAGCTCCCCACCATCCCCCTCCATGCAGTGACGTGAATGTGATACCATATTCTAAACTCTTCCTGTCCTCAATTGGGCTAAAACCCAACCGTGGAGTAGTATGGTTCCCTGGCACCCCTCACCCTGGTACTGAGTTTGACGGACAGGAAGTAGGGAGGCTAAGATGCTCCATTAATGGTGAAGAACCGCATCCCTGGAGTTGCAGAGAGAGCAGAGCAGGCAGCGGAGATTTGGGTACAGCCTGGAGATGGTGGTGACTGAAGAGCCACTGGTGATGTGATCTGGAGCCCGGAGATGCGCAGTACATTACATGTGCTGAGCAGACAGAGAGCAACACAACAGAGGTGATCTGAAGGACAAACGTCCTATCTATAAGAAAACCCAGCTGATTGCTGTCCTGGGGAACATGAATTGGCGACTGTAAAATCCAATGCTGGTTTGTTTGTTTATTTGTTTGTTTGTTTGTTTGTTTTTCAAAAAAATCTTGAAATTCAGAATTTTCTGCAATGTTTTCAGTCTTAAAAATATTAAAAGGGTTCAAAAAAACAAATTCTCAGGTCACACTTGATCAATAGTCCATCAGTTGCAACTGTTAGCACCGG